>NC_086005.1:7788929-8088929 GCF_030014385.1 Trichomycterus rosablanca
TGGTCCAAATCTTGGATTAAATAGGAGGATTGGGTTAGGAAGGGTATTTGGCTTAAAAACTGTGGACCAGATCTGCTGTGGCTACCCCTAAATACAGGAGCAGTCTAAAGGACAAATGTATGTGACTTGGGTGCTACTTTATTGTGGAATATGCACATAGAGAAAATGATTTAAAAAAAAAAAATAGTTACATGTCAAAAAGATAAAAAAAAAAATTGTTTATTAAAATTATGGTAAGCCGTTTGCATGGGTTTTGCACTGTTGTGTGGAAGGAGTGTGTGAATTGGTGACCGGGTAAATTCTTTCACTAGTTTCCTCATGCTTCTCAATGGAAAGAGATGTCAGAATGATGACAGCTATCCCTTTCATTTCCAGGCTGTAAAATTTTGCACTTAAGAGGGTTGTGGTCAGCAAACATTTTTTTCAAGAATTATTTAGCCTAGGGACTGGCATTCCAGAGACTATCTTTTCCAAACAAGGCAGCTTGCTGTTTCCTCCGGGCACTGACATGCCAAGGTTGGCACCTCAGCTGGCTGAATCACTATTGACAAACTGTAGGATGCTCTGTAGCATACCTGTGGTTAGTGAAGATATTTGCTCCACCATGCAGAAATCCAATGGAATGAGATCACAGCAGCATGTCATCCGATAATCTGCTGCATGTGGAGAGAGCTGAAAGAAGCTTTAATGAAGAGATAAGGGAAAGCACTAGAACCAAACCAGTCTGAGCTGGGCTTTCAAAAGCAAGAGGCGCTGTTGAAAGGTAGTCTGGCTTTAATTAACTTTGTATTTTTGTAGAGTAGAGTCCTGATTGCACTGAATAAACAACAAACAACAATAATGCTGAAGATTTGCAGGCACTTTCCTTGAAGTGTTTGCTGATTACAGCCAACTAAGCTGTGGTCTTCCAGTGTCTCTACATTTTTCTACAACTCTAGACTTTTCTGTCTGTCCCTGCTGTTTACGACCCAGCAGATTTAATATCAGGTGTATGTTCATGAACTGACTGACAGTATGCAGTGCTTCAAACCTTTTAGTGTTTGGGCAGCTTTTTTGCTGTCGTTTTGCATGACTTAAGACTGTGAAATTGTCTCCAGAGCTGAAGATTTCTTTTGACAGTTTAAGAACCTAATTCATCCAGGCTCCATGTTAAACCCATAAAGTGACATTTTTTCCACAGGCCACCCAGAGCTACCTTAGGAACAAACTCACTAAGCTTGCTTAGCCAAGTGGAGCCAGGAATCAGTCTGAGTCAACAGTGAGCATATTTTATTATTAGAAGAAAATTTCCTTCACTTATAAGCCTCTCAAACTTAACCTCTAGCAATAGTGCTTTGCCAAGAAAGAAAGTCTTTATATGTTTAGGATGTGTGTTTTGACAGTTTTGCTCATTGGAACTTATATAACATGTTCAATAATGTCAGAAAGAGCTGAAATTATAATCACATTTATTTCCACTATTTATTTACAGCTGTTAACAGCTGTTTTTTAAAATTCTTTACATCAAAGGTCTATTAAAGATTTTTTCCTTTAAATTCAGTAACCGCTTCTTCTGCTGAGGGTTGGTGGGGCATGCAGATTAATGAGATGATGTTCCCTGAGGATTATGTGGATGTGGAGGTTGTTCCTTGATTTTGTAATTAACCAACAAAATGGTCTATGAATGGTCAGGCTCCTTTTCTTTATTTTGATATAGGTTGTGCTCAGCTTGGGCGGCTCGGTGGGTAGCACTGTCGCCTCACAGCAAGAAAGTCCTAGGTTCGATCCCCAGGCGGTGCGGTCCGGGTCCTTTCTGTGCGGAGTTTGCATGTTCTCCCCGTGTCTGCGTGGGTTTCCTCTGGGAGCTCAGGTTTCCTCCCACAGTCCAAAAACATGCAGTCAGGTTAATTGGAGACACTGAATTGCCCTATAGGTGAATGGGTGTGTGTGTGTGTGTATGTATGCGTGTCTGCCCTGCGTTGGACTGGCGCCCCATCCAGGGGCTTCGGCACACCCCCCCACGACCCTAATTGGATAAGCGGTTAAGAAAGTGAGTGAGTGAGTATGCTCAGTCTTACAGATGTGTAAGGAATTTTTATTTCTTTTCAGATAAACCATCGTAAGAGTTTACATTTACACTCTTTTAAAAACATTTTGTTTCAAGCTGTTTGCAGATTCACTTTATGAATAAACTGGAAATCCACTGAACTTTTGTTTCTCGTTTAAATATCCCAGGCCAGAGGGGGTCTCTTAAATAGTAAAGTCTCAAAACCCGAAAACGTAAAACAGAGTGGCAAGTAAGACATGCAACTTTATGTTTACCAGATGTAATGTGTTGCAGCATGAAATTGTGGAGGATTGGATTGTAACATATCACAGGCCTCTCTGATTTATGCTCCTAGGAATGCATCAGAACTGAGTTGACTAACATCTTAACAGATGATGGCAGGCAGAACAGATGTCTGGACCGGCCATAAATTTCACAATAGACCATAAAGGAAGTGGGTTTTATCCCTGAATCTAAAATGAATCTGATGACACCAGATCAGTGCAGATTAAACTCTCTCTCTGACGACCACAAGGCGATAATCCATTGACATGAGCCGATTGTATCTTCTTACATAAACATTGACAAAACATTTAGCTCTGATTGATGCAAGCTTAATTCTGACTTTAATGATAAGCTCTCATTTGTTCTGAAACTGTGCAAACAGTCTGTCATATCCAAACCAATTGTTTTCCATGTGCAGCAGTGGTAGCTAAGCAGTAGTCAGGAGGACTGGATGTGAAGCTGACACGGCAGTTTTTGACACTTAGCCCCATCAGCGTTAAAGCATGTTCAGCCTCAGTAAAAATATTAATGTGGTTGCCTGATGCTGGAAAACTGGATCTGGTCTCTATGCATGGTGATTTTTTCCTTTCCAAATTCTTTATGTGGAACGCTAATGGAAGGAGAGTAGGTTAAACACATTTTAAAGTAGTTTTTTTATTTTATTTTTATTTGTAATAAAGTCTGATATTTGTTTTTAAAACACATTTAGCTTTTTCATCTACATTTGATGGTATCATTAGTGTTTCTGAAGGTTTCTTTTAAGGTCTATATTTATTACTTGAGGCTTTTTACTTGAGGAACTTTGACATGGTCTGCTTGATGAAACAGCTAATTTGAGAGCTGTTTATATCTGTGCCAGATATAAAATGCTGTCTTTCCTCCGCTCTGTATTCTCTCTCTTTTTGCTGCTTCCATATTTAGTGGTTGACACAGTGAATCATTCTGGTCTGTATACCTGATCTGACACAGTTTTACGCCAAATTACCATCCTGACGCAACCTCTTGTATTTTATTCAGGCTTAAGACCTGCACTAAGACCGCACCGACAAGTGCACTTCCCTGTGGTTAAGCTGTTTGCCCCCAAACTGACTGTACTAGTAATGCATCACACACACATTTGTTTATTTGTGGTTAAAAACCGTCAGTGAAAATGTCATTAGTGTCATGTCGTCGGATGTCATGTGATGTCTCACAGGCTGAGTGTACTCATTGCAGTCTGTCAGTGACAAGTCAAATAAACAACACTTTCAGACATCTATTTCCAGTCAACTTGACCTGTTCCTTAAAATCTGCACCTATTTGTTTACCCAAAATCTGAAACGTTCCCTCTGTGGATTAAAGTAATTACAAAAATATAAAGTGCTTAAATGTAATAGCAAACATCCTTCTTGACAAAAGCCTGTCCATAAATACTAAAAAGTGGTGTCAAGTTGAGGAAATGATAGATTATTTTGTTGGTGTTTGTCTGACTTTATTTCGCTGCCTTGTAAGACTTTAATTATATCACTGTGGGTGCAATGCCATGAGGCTCGGTTGAGCTGTAAAGGGTCGGTAATGTTCTCCAAGGCGAGGGATTGCACGCTATGCTCAGAGTCTTGTGAGTTTATGAGTAAATAGGGAAAAAGAGGGAATTAGGAATAGTTTTGCTATTAAAAAGATGGTTAGGCACAAATGTTCACTCGACTTTCATTGTTAAACAGATGAAAGCGAAGCACAGATGCTTCGATGATGACAGATATGATTTATGAGATTTTTTGGCTGCCGTTTGCTGGTTAAAAATTTCAGCAATAGAAAAGCAGGTGTTACCGCTCACTCAGATATTCTCCTTTTAGGGCAGAATTGTAATATAAATGTGCACAACAACAAAGCTTTTATTCCTACACTTTACCTCATGTATTTAATAGGCAATATGTGTTTACTAAGCAAATATACAAGTGCAGGAAGGTTTGTTTACTCTTTACCATTACTTTTTTTTTGCATAAATGACTTTTTAATTGAAGCTTAATTGTGTTCAGTGACAGTGACGGTTTTTTTTTTACTTTTGCTTTTAAAAACATTGCTGCATGTCTCAACTGTATCTGAACATAATATGGTCATTTCATAATGCTGCTGAGGAAAGGTTTGGGCAGTTGTAGCCTAGTGGTTAAGGTACTAGACTGGTAAGCAAAGGGTTACTGGTTCAAACCCCATCACTGCCAGGTTGCCACTGTTAGGCCCTTGAGCAAGACCCTTAACCCTCAATTGCTGGGACTGTATACTGTAAGTCACTTTGGATAAAAGCATCTGCTAAATGCCAGAAATGTAAATGTTTTATAAATAGATGCCAACATTTCCAATGATTTGTTTTATTTGATTACATTTTCATCAAACACTTTATTCTGGTCAGGCTTATGGTTTCATAGGAAAACACTGGTTGCAAGGCAGGAATTTTCTGGACACGGTGACAATCCATCTCCCAGTCAACTGATAGCACAGCTACGATTTGAATCTGGTGGTGAGATAGCGTACTCTAGCACCCTCATGATGATTTGTTTGGAGGAGAAATATAGTCAACCCCATCCCATATTTTTGCTTCTGGGTTTGGACATAATGCACTTTTTGATAAAATTCTGAACTCATCGTTCTCTCAAATAGAAATGTTACCTGGAGGAAACCTATTTGAATGATGGCAGGACAGGCAGGTTTCTAAAGCTTGTATTCTTTACCGTTCCATATCTTAACAACTTTTTATTATATTTTTGTAATAACATTTAAGTGCACTTTTCTTTTAAATGTTTTGACACCATCACATTTTAGCTAAAAATAGTCATGATTGTTTTTTGGAAGTTGACCCACTACTTAATTAGACACCAGAGTCTAGCAGCTTTTTTATCTTATGCTGCCTCTCCTCCAGTAACAGCTAGATAACGTATATTATACCCTTCACAGTGATCTGTCAGGGACATGTAGCACACACTGTTGGAGACATGAGCCAGATTATGGAAGTCAGCCAAATGCACAGAGGATCTTTTATGAGTGTCTATCACGTTTCCATCTACACCGAGACAAAATTCTCCAGGTGTTCACGTTACAGCTTTGGCATTCCATAAGATGGCATTGCAGCCTGGTACTAAAGCCTGTAAGACACACAGCAGAAAGTAACTGTTAAAAAATGTTGATTGAAAGCTGCATTTTTAAACTCCTGGCTCAGAGAGAAGAATGTGTTCGAAAAGTCCTCTAATTATGCTCAGCACTGACAGACCCAAGAGATTGGAATACTTTGTGTGTAGCTTTCATAATCATGTGTTTAAAACTGCGGTGGATGTGGTTTGTTCCTGGTGAACTTGAAATGAACTCTTTAATACTGAGGTTTTGTTTATGCCTTGGTGAAAATTAAACTCTGAAAGCCTGGAATGTTCATAGTTTATCAGAACTGTAATGGGTTTTAGCTCTTACTGAAAATTAAAAATAAATCGGACATGTCTCATGTGAGAGTCTAGTAGTTGTAGTTTTTGGGAGTATCTTTTAGTCAGTGTTTGCACATGTTAAGAACTTATTTATTCCCCTAACTAATTATAATAAAATCCCTGAAAGTTTTTTTTGTAAGACTTTATAGGAAGGAAGGTTGTGAGCATGTGTGCCAGCATTCTTAATATTTGTTAAGTATTAATTTAGAAAATTGTATACATGATCATTTTGCTAACTGTTTTTGCTACGTTATGTGCTTTTCAACATCTGTGCCATTTTACAACATTTTAATGACATCTAAGGAATTTAAAAGCCATTTTAAAACAGGCACATGTATTTATCTTTGGCAGCCAACCATAACAGTTAATGTGTCACCATTGTTTATTGTATTAAGTTTTCTATTGATAGGAATGGACATTTTCATCTATTTCCCACATGTGCTGTGGAGATGGTTTGAGGCGCCATGAAGCAGTTTGGTCCTCTAATGAGCCATTAACCAACGTTGTGCCGTCTGTTGTTAATTTAGCCAGTAAACACACACAGGACACATACTTGATGTGGATTTCAGCACATACTTCCCCGGGTGTGTAACTGTATTCACTATAGAAAGCTTTGGTTTGCATGACTATGTACATTTTTATGACTCTGTCACCAATTACTACCACCTATTTATCTATAGTAATGTATATGACAATGGTAGTTGGTAGTTTTAACTTGTACAGTGTTGAAGTTGTCTTCTCATCACTATACCTTATGACCAGGTATTGAATTGCTGTTTCACATATAATTACCATTTGTAGTTAAAGAGTCTTACCAGGAAATTACATGTGATGTGGCTAACCGACATTTTACAAGTTGTTAGACAAAGTCTGCTGCTCTTGACACACAGATGCTTAGCTAATCATAGTTTGGTGATGGAGGCTGGAGAAGGAATGCAGGAAAGAACACAGCTAGCAGGACTTAAAATGCATGGACGTTTTACCGCTTCAGAAAGTCCTAAAACTTTACTGGAATCGGAAATTGTGCTGTTTACATTGGCCACCAGTCTAATAGCAAAGGTTGTAATTCCAGCACCAAAGCTTTTAAAACTAAATTTAAACAGTTCTCTAATAATATTTAGTTCTTAAACTTAGATTCTGGTTCAACCAAATGTGTTGTTTTTCTGGCACAGACTTGACCTTTTAGTTCAATTCACATATTATTGATATTGTTAAGTCAGGACATTGACTAGGTTGCAAAATTGCAATTCTATTCTTATTTCACTATTTCAACAACAACAATACAGCAATATATATTTGCGGCATTCTTTCTCATGATTCCAACCACTTTCTGCAATGCACCAGCTCCACAGGTTGGAAACAGAATTGCAGCATATCACTGCCATCATGCTTAGTAATACGTACAGTAAATGCCCTACCTTCTGACCACCTTCAGACTTTTGGCCTTTTGTCCACCTTCAGACTTGTGGCCATAAAACCTAATGGTTATCTTAAGACAAATCAGTTTGGCCTGTAGATTTGTCTTCAGAGTAGAATCTTAATTGTCTGTAATATAGACAGCTTCCAGCAACATCGAAGAACGAAATTAACGAAGCTCTTATATAAACGACAAATTTTAAAAATCATACTAAAGCACAGCAACAAAGTACTTATACTTGTTTGCTTCACACCTCTGGGGCTGCACATCTGCTCTCTAAGTCCAATTATTCTAAAATAATTTTTATAAGCAGTTCTAAGAATAGCTTGAATAGCATAGAATGATCTAAAACCTTAAATTCTATTGGTTTCTATTTGGGCTAGTTTGAGCAATAGCAAAAATACCCTATTAATATTGTTTACACATTTAAAAAAAGATACTACACAACCAAAATATATTTAAACAGAATCGAGATACTAATTATTTTGCTGAAACATAAATCCGCTGTTGAATTTTGACACACATTAAGCCAAATTCCTTTGATAGATTTTATGATCTGTGACTTTTTTTTATTCTCTTTTGACATTTTTGTCTTGTGCGTTGTGGTGTTGACTTTAAAGTAAGACCCTGTCTTTAAGAGACAGATACCGTTGTTTTAACTCTGGCATTTGGATAAAATTACTGCCTCCAAGACACTGTGAGGATAGGGGTTATCAATGCTTTTAAATGGAGATAACATCTGGAGTTTTCTTTTGAATGTGGTAAAACACCATTACATGTAGACAGTGATAAAACCTCAGAGCAGATTAAATAGCTCAGTGTTGCCAGCCAGCTTTGAAAGACATACTGGTACCATAAAGACAGAAGTTAATCCGATGCTGGCTGGGTTTATTAACCAGCGTTTGGGTTGAAAGGTGTTGGCAGAGCTGAAGAAACCAAGCCATGCAGTCGGAATAGTAGCTTTTAATAGAAACTGCTTTGTGTTTTTTGGCACAGTTTTGATGCTTCAGGGTTTATAATGTTTCAGTTTGTTACACTTATCAGTGCAGTTGTCATGTGTGCACACCACAAAATTACCAGCTGTATCGGGATGTCAGTTAAAAGTGTTTTAATACTGAACTTGGGTGATTGGCACTGTCAAACTTTAATAGAGGGATTACACAGAAATCTCATTTTGTACTGACAAATAAACATCTGGGTGCTGACAGGAATCTGTTGACTAATAACAACCAGTTTCAAACACTGTCTTTGACTTTAGTTAAAACGTTACCCCTGACAATGATTAACTTTACTTGAATGACAGTAAAAATGAGGATCTGAGTTCATCATAACAGTGCAAATTTAGCTTGAGTGCTAGCACTTTTATATGCTCTACAAATTAAATCCATCACACCTGACATTCAGAATATTACAGCGCTCTGACACCATCTATGTTTCTTATGACCAGTTAGAATCCTGTGTGCTTGATATCTGTGAATATTACCTACAGAAAAATTAATTAATGATACAAAAATTTCAGACTTGGCTGTTATCATTATCATTTAGAAACAGATTATTTAAGGATTCACATTAAGACTGAAATTATTCAAAGCTGTTTGTTGACTGGCCTGCTAATTTGGCTGTGTCCCAAATAGCTTATTTTACTTTAACCTAATATGTAATTAATAAGATAAGATTGACACACTGTTAGGTTTGACATACGCACAACGTTTTGGGGCAAAATATTTAATGTCAACTTCGTTGTAGGTTTAGGTATGGCTAAATAAATGACTAAGAAATTGAATAAAAACAGATTGAGACACCAATACTGAAATCCTATGGTTGTCTGCTTGTTACTTGTGCATTCTTGTGCACATTTGAAGATTCTGGTATGTTAATAAGATTTTAGGTTGTTAAGCACTACTTTAGTGGAGAATGCATTGTTTTGGGAAGAGTATTTGTAATTATTTAAAATATTTGTAGCATTTATTGAAATGGAAGACTGGAAACTAGGGAAGTGTTTTTTATAAACGTTTTAGTGTCTCCTGGTTTAATTGATTTGCATTTGTAATGTTTCATGGCTCATGATTGGGCTTGCTTGCTTTTCCTGGTCATTTCTTCCCCCCTCATGCCCCTCTCTGCTTTATTAATCACATATGATACCATAATGTCATCCATGCCCTTGTACCCACACTTGCATAATTTCCTGCCAGATCTCCAGCGTGAATTTACTGGACAACAGTCAGAATTAACTCATTCTGTTTTGCTGGATGACTCACATAATGTGTCTCTTCCCTCGCTCCCAAATGTCACCAACCCCCCCTACACACTGTGAAGGCAGTCCTAAACTCAATTAATAGAAGCCAGATGATAAAGACTTCCAGGAAAACCTTGTTTAAGCAACGGCTTACTGAGGATTTCTAGCTGTTCGGTTTTATTTGTTCTCTCATTAAATCTGTGTTTTCAAACTCCTTTTGTTTTAGTTTCTAGACTTGTTTAACCTTTTGATTTTATGATCTTGATTTGAATTTTAACTTTGAACAGGCAAAGTGAGGAGGCAAGAATGTAGAAGAGAGACTTTTGGGGAATGTGGTTGTGGTTTGAATAAACAAGGGCTGCTTATCATTTTGTGTCTTTGCGTATGAGACTGAGTTATCCAGACAAAGCTAAATAAGAAATTATACAATACGTGGTGATGTTTCACAATCATTGCAACCTGATGTTGGCCAACTGATAGGAAAGGTGTTCATGCTAAATTCTGACCCGACCATTTGCATGTCAGTTCATCAGAACATGCCATTTGCTGTCCAGTTCTTGTGAGCCTTTGGCTGACAGAAGAGCAACACGATTTGTGGGTTCCAAGATGCCTTTCTGCTCATCACAGATGTAGAGTTGCTGTTTGAATTACTGTAGCCGTTTTGTCATTTAGAACTAGTCTGGCCATTCTCCTCTGACCTCTCTTGTTAACAAGGTGTTTTAATATTTAACTGGCTATGTTAAGTACGTCTCTTGGATGTAACATCTGAATATACTTTTAATTGTCACCTGTCACACTAATCTGGTTTCTGCGTCATTTATACATGTACATATTGTATAGATGTTGGTATTTGCGGATTTAAAATTGAATATGCAAAGCTGTACCATAACTCACAGCTCAATGCAGTTTACACAGACACTTCATCAGTGACTTGCTTTCTTGTTTGCCACCTGTTATCCCATAATCACTGCTTTCACCAGCGACAGTGATCTTGCTGTCAGCACCGAATCCGAAATCCTGGTAATGCTGTACAGCTTTTCTGTTATGGCAGACGGTAGGGCAGTGTAGCCAATTACAAGCTTTCTTCAGTGCCAGTGTATCACCTGACTTCTTTTTGTTTTTTCTCTAAAATCATTAGTATTGAGTCAGATGTGTAAAGGGCTTAGGCAGCCAGCTTCATTACTTTTCTATCCTCTCATGGTGTCTCACCTCTGCAGCACTTGTGTACTTTATCCATCTGTCCAAACTGCTCGGAGGCCAAATAGCCTTAAAGGCATTAGGCGATACTCTGTCTCTCTAAATCAAGGAAAATAACAGCAGATGAGGGTTATTCATTCAGCAGTGAAAGTGTTATTTTACTGGAAGTGTGTGAGATTGAGTCAGCAGATCAGTGTTTCCTGGGTTTCTTCTGTAAACGTCAGAAGTAGATGATGCCTAGCAGTTTAAACTGATGGTTGTCATTTACCCAGTCTGAGCTACAGCTTTCCTGAAGGTATTCTTCATACCCAAAACCTTTAGCCTTTTAGCTTCCTTCTTCTAATTCAAATTGTTTTTCTTTGTATAATTGTATTAGTGCTGTACCTGGTACTTGTCTCAGCATTACCCTTTTCACTCTAGCATGGTGAACAACGCTGATTAAAGCACACAATCGTTTTCTTTATTCTTGCTATTATGGCTACCACATGTTCATTTATGAGTATAGGTTTCCCAAAATATCCTACTTTTATCTGATTTATTATAGCCGAACGGTCACTCCCCGTGCAAAGACCAAATAATCAAAATACCCTGAGCCTCAGTGTAAGATCAGTTATTTACATAGCTCATAGTAAAATAAACAGTAAAATATAAATGCAGTGAAATATAAATAAAACGTTTTACTTTTCTAATAAAGAAAGCTCTAGAGCAGTGCTATTCAGACTATGGGCCTTGGAAGCAATTAGGGGGCTGCTGGAAAAAATAAGCAGAATAAATTTTTAACAGTAGTGCCATAATACATTGGTTTATGATTTAGTAATTTACATTTGCCACAAGGTTCAAATAGTTGCACTGTTCCCATTAAAATACATTTACTGTCCACTTGATACAAAACACTATACTAATACTGGGTAGACCCCCCTCCTTTGCTGCCAGAACAGCTTCAATTCTTTATGGCATGGATTCCTTGATTTTTGAGGCCAGTGATTGCTCAATGGTAACTAATTGAAAGGTTGCTGGTTTAAACCCCACCACTGCCAGGTTACCACTCTTCGGTCCTTAAACACAGCATTCACCCTCACTTGTTTGGTTTGTATATAATCACAGCTGTAAGTTGCTTTGGATTAAAGCATCTGTTAAATGTTGTGATTGTAAATGTGTTGGATTTAACTTTGAGTTCCCAAATCCTTCCTGTCGGCTCAAACCAGTCACATTATAATCCCAGGAAACCAACAGTTTCTGACACACTGAAATTAATGTCTGCCACCAACATTCATGCTGCAGTTACAGTCACCGGCATTGTATTTGCATGTATTTAATACAGTGCAGGAATAGCATATTATCCTATGAAAATGATAGATTTTATCTATTACCCCCCACCACAAGAATGTTATTATAGTTATTAAGTTCCTTTTTTATTGCATTACCTAATCTAGCTTGCCTCTAGCATTAGTTTCTTGTGTTTAATCATTGCTTTATCCTGGTTAGGGTCATGGCAGGTCTGGTTACACTAGGAAACACTGGGTGCAAGGCAGGAATACACTGGACAGGGCACCAGTGCATACCCACTCCCCTCAAACATAGCCAATCACGTCTATGTAGATGTAGTTGAACTCGAATGGTACTGCTGTGCCACTCGAACGCCTAACATTGGCTTGATTAGCTATATTTATTCATTTAAGATGATACTTGACCATCTGAATCATCTTAAGATTCAAAGGAATTGCTAGCTGGGGAATTGGAAATGTATCAGGATGTTTACAAGCTTCCTTTTGTACTTTAGTCTGGGACAGTTGGTGACTGAAGAGCTCCATTATCAACAAGTCCACCTAGAGCATTCTTCAGTGGATCATTTTGCTCTTGGAGATACTCAATCCCTCTCTATTGTGTTCACCAAGTGGCTCCTCTTGTGTTTTCTTTCTTCTATTGGATCAGTGTTTCCCTCTGAGAGGATTTAGCCTGATCTTATTCACTCCACTGAATGTGTGGTGTCGCCATCATGTCCTGCTTGTGTTGTTAGTAGGCTTTTATTGTGAGCTTGTAAAATGGTGTGCTGAGGCGGTAATTTAAATACACTGGTGTAGGTGTCTGCTTGATGTCATGATTTGTTTCCTATTGTGGAGCATTTTAGAAGTGAAGCGCTATATCTGATAGAACATCTGAAAATATGTTCTGTTTGTAAAACAACTACTGCTTACTATTAAATTTCATTTCTGTTTCATTATTATTTAAGGCTTTTTACGTTACAGCTATAAAATGTCACACTGACTTAATAAAACCATGCAATATTATGTTTTTAAAGAAAGTAGTCACCCAAACATCCTGTCCAAAGCCATGGATGATAATATTTCCACCTTTACCACTGTAATAGCCTGCACTGTTCTTAAATAACATTCCACAAAATTTTACAGCATGACTGCTGGAACTGTGTTCCATTGCATTAGCCATCCGGTTATTATTAGGTTTGGGCCCGGAACTGTTTATGCATGTTATCAATTATCTATCCTGCTCTGAGCGCCCATGTAGGTTTCTGCTATAAGGTTAAGCTCTTCGTGCTCATGGACGTTTTACTTTCCAATAACAGGACATCTCCAGCAGGGAAGCAATTTGACTGACTAGCATTTTATAAGCTTCATATTAAAAGTAACTGACCTATTCAGTCAGTGTAATCTATTTTGATGCCAACTTTTTAAAACCACAAGGCATGGTTTTGTGCTTGATATTCTAAACCAGTTTGCAATTATTAGACTTTACAGCATTTGGCTAACTATAATCAAATGTGCACTGTATCAAATGTGATTTAACCTCCTCTAGTAAATTTGTTCCAAAGATACCATCTGCAATTTGTCATTACCTGGATTACACTGCCTGTTCGGTTTGTTCCAGAAATGTACTCTATTTTCACATCTGCATATGCTCTTTCATGACGGTGGCCAATCACATCACATCACATGGAGTAGTGAAAGTATAGACATAGACTCTGATCTGAGCAGTAGAAAGGGATTGTCTGTTTTATGTTCTGAAGCAAAACTACTTATATGCAGTAAAAACAGTAAAAACACACGCTGGAACACCAGAGTTGGGATCTCGAATACATTGTATTGAGTCAGCCACATGAACAACAATTGGCCTGTTGTTCAGATAGGGGTGGGATATTAAAAAGCCGTATAGGGACTCTCTCATAACTAATGCGATTACGACCTCTGCTGGCTGATTGATGGTGCCTGCACAGAGACGGGAAAAGAGTGCTGTCAGGGTGTGACTCTCCATACACAGTGCTGGTCGCATTGTACTCGTCAAAGTGTAGGTGACAAAATGCATACGGCTGCTGCCCACGTGGAGGGTGGTGTGGGTTAGCTTCGTTCTCCTCAATCAGAGGGGGGATCGGCATTGGTGGAGAGGAAGCGTGATGCAATCTGGCACTTGGATGCGCTAAAATGGAGAAAAAGGGAGAAAATGCATTACCAAAAAAAAAAAAAAAAAAAATATATATATATATATATATATATATATATATATATACATATGTATAAAACAACTACTAATATACTTGTAAGCACTAAGTAATATTTTATTAGTACACAGAGGACACAAAACAATTGTGATGCTAAACTAATTTATTGCTTTTGCCTATTCCACTGTGCCAGTTTCTTGTGCAAGCATCATTTAACTTTAGCCAGGTTTGTAATGACTGCCTTACACACAGGTGCTGCTCACCAATACTCAGACAGGCTTGTAAAATCATCATCTGCAGCAGGACGTCTACAGCAAAATAGTTACACCTCTAACATCTGCTGGTTGCAGGTAATAATGTTAAGGTTGTAATGAACTATTTTAAATAACTGAATTGTATTAGGGTGTAATATGGTGAATGTATATTTTTAGGGCTTGTCACAGCGGATCAATCTGTATACCTTACTTGGCACTGCGTCATACCGAATGTCCTTGACATATCCCCTTGTTTTATCCAGGCTTCGACCCCTGGATCTCTGTCTTAGATGGCTAGCATGATTTACTGCTGTGCCACCCGAGTGCCTAGTTTTACCTAAATGTTATTAAAATCAATACCTGAAATCTCTTATTCACAAAGGTATTCAGCCTTTTTGTTCAATACTTTGTAGAAACCTCTGTGGCAGTGATACAGCTGCAAGTTTTCTTGGATACATCTCTACTAGCTTTGTACACAAGGATTTAAGGATACTCAGGGATAAGGAGACCCACTCCATTGTTGTTTGTGCTGCATGAAGTGCACCGTCGCCTCAGTCTGAGTTTGTATTTACTCTGAAAGGTTTTCAAGGCTTTTTCTGCATTGGGCTAAATTTATCCACTCGTTAATTTCTACCAGTCTGTCCATGCAGTGAGAAACACCCCCACAGCATGATGCTGCCATTCCCATTTTGCACCATAGCGATTGTATTAGCCAGGTTATGTGCCGCGCCTGTTTTTGTGCTAGACATACTTCTTGCTTTTCTGCCCAAACAAATGAATTTCCATCTTTTTAGATCAGAGAAACTTTCCTTATGTTGCCAGAGTCTTTTACATGCTGTTCAGCAAACTCCAAGCAGTCATATACCTTTTTTGACAGTGGCTTCCGTCTTGCGACTGCCATAAAGGCCTGATTTATGGGGTGCTGCAGAGATGGTTGTCTGTCCAACAGCTTTTCCCATCTCTGCACAGGAATTTCTGAGCTATTTTAAAGGAACTCTTGGGATCTTTTTCACCTTCCTGGCCAAGGAATTTGGTCTGGATTTGTACTAGTATAGGTGACTTTTATTTCTTATTAACACTACTGTACTTATTAATAGAATCCAAGCTTGTAGCTATGCAATACCATAAACATTTTGTCATAGTGATCTCTTTAAATTCACCTTCTGAACCTTCATTAGCTGAATTAAAATAAATAGTGATGTAATAAACTTGGATTTAAATGCAGACTATGTCTTCTACCAGGTAGTTCACTCATCTCAGACATTTCATTTATTCCAGCTACCATCAGGTTAATCTATATGCCCAAAGGTATGTCGATAAGTAACCATGAGCTTTTTGGACAATCCATTCCAAAACAACGAACATATTAAAACCAGTAAAACTGGTTTGCAATCAATGTTCTTATTTATTCTTTTCCAGTAGAGTTGCCACAACATTGGGAGCATCATTTAATTTTATACACCTTTTAGCAACAAGTGTGGCTGAAATGCCAGAATTTAATAATTTAAATAGGTGTTCACATATTTTATGTAATCCTTGCAAAAACAACTTTTTGCATTTGTAGTCTGTTATTTATTATATTTATTCTAACCCCGGGATTCTGACTGGCACAAACATTAGGTGTGCACAAGGTTTATACTTAAATAGGACCATAATAATTAAACCTTATAGGTGGATGTAATGTTTTATGATCTGCTGAGGACATGGTTTTTCCGTTAAAGTGCTGAACAATACCAGAGCTGGTCATTCCCGTCAGCTCTGTTTATAATCCCCAGGATGTTAATGTTGGAAACGTGTCAGTGTGCTGAATACACATCATAACATCTTATAAATCTCAAGAAATTATTTAAACTTTTATGAACACATCAAATTTTGAGGCAAGAAAATTCACAGCTGACTTCATGCTTTTTGGTTTTTCTATGTTCATGCTGAATCTCAGAGCTTTTTCTTTTTGACGGCAGGGTACTCTGAGTTATTTCTTCTACCATAGCTTTGCTGTGATACTGCTGTAAAATAAAAAATTAAAACCGACATGTTCAATGCTGTAAGCTATATATAAGGCTTGTGTACTTCTTCTGCTTATAAAATAGTTAATTGAAGTTTTTAAACCTTTTATTCAGTTTCTTTTTAATGTACACATTGGCATAATTTATACTATTTTTTTTCTTTTCCTTACATTATGAATATTTTACATTACATTGCTTTATAGTTTCACAACTTGGGCCCATAAATATTTTTAAATGGTATTTAATGTTAGTTGTAAGGGCTGTTTTAATTATAATGTTGATATTACTTAGAGATTGAAATATTTAGACGTGACCATTTACACCCTGTGTTTGGCAACGGTTTACTATTTTTAAACTATAAAATAATTAGACACTTTCCTGTGTCTTGCTGTTTATTTTAATATTAATGCCAGTCATGGCAATAAATATAGTTTGAAGGCTATAGTTTATTAGTGGTTCTATTCCATACATCTACCGAGAAGAGAAATCCAACAGATTAAAGATTGTGTATTGTACAAACAGGTAATCACATGGCTTTTTGGAACCAAATAACCAGGATTTAGGATTTAGGTCTTCATGGCTATCTATTTCATTTGCTGCATTGGGATTTGGCTACAGTTATTTGGTGAACTGTGTCTTATATTAGATACAGTTAAGCTTTGCAGTTCTTTTGCTGTCACGCTTGGGTCCTTTGGCATTGGATGTTGTGTTTTGATGTTATCTTCTCATGACCCTGACTCTCAGGAATAATCGCACAAGTACGAGATGTTTTCCATTTGTAAGTAGTTTGTATTTGTGTTATTTGAGAAACACCCAGGTCACAGTAAATGCTTTTGTTGATTAAGCATGGCTCCCATAAATAGATCTTGCTTGGTAAGAGCAGAGTCCGATTTACATAAGAGAGGGCACCTCTTCAACCAGACACCCATATCAACTAGGTAGCCATAGAAAAATGATTAATCCATTCTCTGACTTTTAGCATATCTGGTAGAGCAAACACTGTACATTCTCACAGTCACACTTGCTTCCAGGTTATCAGAACTGAGTGAGTGATAAACCATCTCTCAGATATATAGTCCATGGCTGCATGCTTCCATGTTATATCATGATTTGGTCTAATTACACTGCTCTGTCTTCCCTCTGCACCTAATCTGTCTGAATAACACCTGCATGAGATCTTGCTATTTTGCTATTGGCTGCCTCCACCATGAGGTAAACTTAAAGCAGCTGTGGTCTTGGCTTGCAGACCGTTGTGCAAATATGACCGCCAGGAGCCCTCTTCTTAGAGTAAAGCAGTTAAGTTTCTGCAAACGCTGCCACCACAAGGCCCAATTATGCAATTAAACCAGAATATCAACTTAAGGAAAAGTACAAGAGCATTACCTGTGGCGTTTTCTAGTGTAGTATAGCAAGAGGTTACAGTCTAGATCTTTGATGACAATTTTGAATCTGTCAAGCGTACTTCAAATCTCTTGATCATCCTGTCCACTCTTTGTGTCACTGAAAGACTTGATCTGAAGGCCAGTTGAGACTTGTAACAACCTTGACATTTTTACAGCGTCTGCTTGAGCACTTAGTGAGGTGGACCATGGTCTTTTACAGGTACTCTGAAACCAAGGCTAGTTGACCGAGCACATGAAGAACTTGAGAGTTGTAAACACTGACAGGACACTGTGGATCTGCTCGCTGAGCGGCTGTAAACCAGATCCCACTAAATCAGCCTCTACCCATTCATACTTGCACTCAAGTCTCCATGGTAATTTACTCTGAGCATACTGAAGATGTAGGCTTGGCCTCTTTTCCTCTAGAGTCTCCTGTTTCCTCCTTTAAGTATCGGATTGGTACAGAGTCCTGCTGTTCTCTCAGTGGGAGCTGTAGTCTGTCGAACTTACAAAACCTTGGGAATAATGACAAGTACATCTGTCTCTGTGCTAAAGGCTGCCTTGGGGTTGTATAAAATTGTGCCCCTTGTTGCCATTTGACATGGATTGTGACTGTCCTATTAGTTTTATTAGGAAGGAAAGAGGTAGACGTATAAGAACTGGTGTCTCCCAAATTCTGAAAATTTAGATAGGAGATTTTTAAGATAAGAGCTTAATGAATATTTACACATTGTTGAAAGAAAAGTTTGGGAATATCTGTCAAATAGTTTGCATTTCTGGTAGCTATTTTCCAAAAGGTGAACATATGTTTATTAAACATAAATACTTAATGGTCATTTACAAAATACACCATCCAAGCACTTTATAAAGTACAGTTTTCCAGTATTTACATCCCATAAAGATGAACTTTGTCTAAAGTCAGTGACTGTATACCCACAATCTTTTACAATCTTTTTGACACCCCTCATTTGACAATCAAAAAGGACCCCCATTGGTGTCCCACTTATAGATGTGTATTGGGTGGTGTAGCATACTCATCACTACAGTTACACCAACATGGTGGTGCATGTTGTACTTCTATGAGTGTATCAGGAATGTTCTTGGGATTTTTAAACCCCTTCTATGTCAATGCTGTAAGAAGAATAGAGCTTTAGCAAAAAAATATAAACACAGTCATGAGTCATGTGATCAAAAAATGGTTACTGGCTTAAGGTGTTTTGCAGGAAGCCCATGCTAGCCCTACCTCTTTTAGTTTGATAGCTGTTGTTTGACAACATGGATGAAAAAAGTGGGTGAAAAAATTACCTCAGGTTGGTGATTTCCTTTTAGACATTTATTTATTTAACATGCCGTGACATAAGAAACCTGCTTCTCACAACAGAATTCTACAGTTTATTTGAAAGTGGTTATTTAAGAACTCAACCACTTCAACACCAGGACATAAATTAAGCTTCTCTACTGTTCAACATTTCTCATGTGCTCTCCTGAAAGCAGAGTTCTTTTAAAAATGGCATACTATATTGCTAGTTTGCTATATTTTTACAATATTAAGTACTCCTTTGTATATTATTTAGAACAGTGTTTTCTTACACTAGCCATAGCATCAATCTCCAAAAAGACTGAGTTTTGTAAAGTGACTTCTACTTCTAATCTGCCTGGCTCGAAACCACACAAAGCACCCATCCGGCTGTCCGTAAGCATCTTAAACCTGTTGAAATGCTATCGTAAAGCAGCTTTGATCTAATTGGTTAGACTGGCCAAGTTATGTAATCTTTTAACCTTATCAGCTGGATGCTGGCGTATGCAGACAAACACTATGACTCTTTAATGTGTTGCCAATACTGGCTGCTTCTCCTTTCTGCTGCTCCCATATTAGGGTTCACCACAATGGATCATTCTGGTCTGTGTAAATTATGTGGTACAGTTATTTTTATGTCAGATTGCCTTCCTGGTGCAACCCATACTGATATACTGACTTCCTAATGAGTAGGCTGTTTGGATTTATTTGGACTCAAGTATTAAGACTTGGTTTAAAATGTCTTAAGTTTGATACTCTTCATAAAGAGGAAAGCTATTTTGCACAGGAAGTCATTTTGTAGCTTGGTATTTTAATTTGATATGGCAACACTTGGATATTTTAACCTTTCTCTCTTTTTAAGGAAGCAATAATTGCCTAATTAGCACTGATCCCAGATAAGAGCTTTACTGAACTTCTCAACACCGTTACGATAAGCACTCATCAAATAAACTGGAACGTTATTGGATGACCTCTAGAATGGTGTTTTGGACATCTGATTAATGCTGCAATTAAAAAGCAGTTTGCAAAGCTAGAAATGGCATCCAGATGTCCTGCTGGGAAAAACCAGAGCCTAGCTTGGTTTAAAAGTAAGCGTGAAAGTTCACTCCACTTGTCCTCCCCTGGGTAAGAAACAGCTGCTATACAATGTTCAGATTTGAGTTTTATTTAATAAAACTTGTGACGGTGTCATATTGTTTTATTTACTCTAGTCAGTTGAAAAGCTTTGTCCATATGTGATAGTTTATACTATGATAGCCACCATGACCTTATGCATTTGGGATTGTTTAGAATTATTTCTCTATGATGCTGGTTATGATTCTTTTTTTTGTAAAGTGCGGCTTTTTTCCACTGCAAAATCAGTGTTGTTTTCTGACTATGATGGAATCATGTTAACAAACCTCAGAGATGGTGCAGCAAACACAATGGGCATGAGTTTTCCTTTTAACATTGCCCCTCAGTGAGGACCACTCTGAAGTATCAGTTACGATGTGGTTTGGCAGTGTGTTTGGAACAGAGTACTGATTAAAGCCAGCCAGCAAGCAACATCGCTCATGCCCTTTAATGCGGTTTCTTGAAGAAACCTTACTCCTTTCACACTTACCTTGTGGCCTTGATTTTTAAACATCTATTGCCTAGACATGTCCAAGAATAGTAACTTCCAAGAATGTATCTTCACACAGTTGGCTCCCTGTATCGGTGCTTAGTGGGATTTTGCTACCCCTAAGTCCTCTTTTCGCTTCATACCACGACAAAGTGTCTGAAAAATGTTCTGCCAGACTTGAGAGGATATGTGCCTGGTGTTTGGAGGTGGTCAGATTTTTCTAAATCCAAACTTTGCTGACCTAATCCTTGTATGTTTATGCCAGCTTTGTACCCATCAAAGGACTGGATCGACTGTGTACTCTGTGTGAGGTGCGGTAAGGTACACAAGTGAAAGCCCACAAGTTGGACAGGCATGCACTGTGAAAACAACATCCAAAAGCAAATCCAAGTACTGGTTGACTTCAGGGCCTTTTATATATGGAAACTAAAATAATAATGATATAACACACAAAGCCAGAGGGAGGTTGAACTGTTTATTTCACTCCTGGGTTTTCACAAGCCTGCCAAAAAGGATATGACTAGCAGTTAGCAGTGATGAATTTTTTGCACTGGTGTGTGGTATGCTCTGAGCTGAAGTGTATGACATCAGTAGCAAAGGGCTGCCTGATGGTTGGTATATTTTTATTATCCTTCAACACATTTAGTATTTATAAAGTACTTAAGCTAACATGCCTGTTTTTTTAGTGAATCAGTGGTATTCATGCCATTTTTGGGCTTAGCTCTCTGTACGTGTAATTTACAGTGGATTTAGAAAGTATTCGGCCCCTTCAATTTTGCACATTTTGTGTTAAGAATTTAATACTGATTTAAGAAAAATTTTATATCTATCAATCTACAATTATTCTCCCACAAAGTAAAAAAGCAAAGTTTTAAGAGTTTTTAAAAATAAATTATGTCGGGCGCCCAGGTGGCACAGCGGGATATTCCACTAGCTCACCACCGCCGAGATTCTGAACTCCTCGGTTCGAAAATTGCTGTTGCCACCGGTCGGCTGGGCACCATCTGGCAGACATAATTGGCAGTGCCTGCAGCAGTTACTAATTGGCCACCGTATCTGCTAGGGCGGGATGACCGGACTGTGTGGGGGTGGTCTCTTCATACACTGTGTAAGGACCCTGATTGGCGGAAGAGACGCCTGTGCACAATGCAGGGGCAAGAAGAGAAGGGCTGTACACGTGTCGGAAGAGGCGTGCACAGCGAAATGCTCTTCATGGATGCAATCTGGTATCTCTCACCAGCGGAAGACAAATTGACTGCACTAAATTAAAAAAAAATGAATTATGTAAAAAAAACCTTTCAATCAAAAAGGTTATCAGATGCTATATCTTTGGCATTAATTCCAGATGCAAGTCCTTTTGCACACCTGGATTCGGGCAGTTTATGCCACTCTTTATGGCAGAAGTCTTGTCAGATTGGACAGTGAGCGTCTGTGATCTGCCACCTTCAGGTTTCTCCACATTTGTTCAATGCAGTTTAAGTCTGGGCTTTGGCTGGGATATTCAGAGACTTGCCCCGAGGCCTCCCAAGTGTTTTTTTTGGCTGTGTGCTTTGAGTTATTGTTATGTTGAATTGTGAACTGTCACCTCAGTCAGAGTTTGTGTGCTCTAGAGGAGGTTTTATAAAGGATGTTTTTTACATGCTTTTGCATGCCTTTTACTCAACATTAGCTTCTGTCTAGCCACTCTGCCATAAAGGCCTGATTTATGGAGTGCTGCAGAGATATTTGTCTGTCCAACAGCTTCTCCCATATCTGCACAGAACTTTTGGAGCTCTGTTTAAGTGACTATTGGGTTCTTTCTTACCTAATCTGACCAAGGCTGCTCTTGTACAGATATCCAACTGAGCTGAAAGGCCAACACTGGGAAAGTTTAAGGCTATGCTGAACATGTGGAAACACTACCAACCCTTAGATATAGTTTTTTTCATCCCTGATCTATGCCTTGACAGAGTTAGATCAATGTAGATCAAAGTAGTTCCTTAAAATGGCATGTTTTTGTCCTGACAGGGTTGTTGTCCCCACCTGGTTGATGGGATCCCACAATATACACTGTGCTATAATTTCGAATGGCAACAGGTAGACTCCCAGTTGATTTCTATAAACATCTTAAGAAAATTTAAGCCTGGATACTTTCTTGATCCACCATATACATGCATTCCAGTAATCCTTTTCTTGAAAAATTTGACCCCTTATTATTCCACATTAAGAAAGTCGTTATGAATTTCTACCCACAAGATTAGTCTCATTTAGACTACACTAGCTATCAATCTGGAAGGTTAAAGCAGTCACAAACTTTTTGTCACTTGCTGCTTACACAATGTCATTAGGCACACCACTTCACCTGGAGCTGTTCAGTAATATTACTATTTGGTACACCCAGTATTATGGGTCTTAGACCTGTGGCCATGAATTGCTATAAAATTGAGCATAAACATAATTTCTTGATAGGGTAAAAAATGTTTCAATTTAAAAGAACTGGTACATTAGTTTTTCTTCATCACAGAGCGGATATACCCAACATTTAAAACATGGTGTGCATTCTTTTTGTACTGTCTGAAAAAGCTGATATATAAAACATGGTGTGTATGATAATTTAAATATTATGGTAATATTATTGACTGTCTACTTGATTGCTAATTATGCATATTGGTGTTGATCCTGAAACAGCAACCCCTTCAATCAGTCAACTCCTTATTTTTTTAAACTCCTACCTCACCAGCAGCGTGTTTGGGTCCCCAAAGGGGGGGTCGACCCTATAGTTAAAATACCATTGATGTAAAATCTATCTGTTTACTTAAGGTCAGTATGGCTCTGTCCTCAGATCTAGAGCCATAACCATGGCAGTTGAGGTCATCACCCTTTAAAAAGCCAGTTTGCCTGACCAAAAGGCATTTGCTGCAGGACTGAAAGTGAAATAATGGACAGGGAAGGGCTGTTTACAGGGGGTTAAATGTGGCTAGAGATGGCAGGCAACAAAGAACAAAGAGTCCTGAAGGAAGGAAAGTTTTGAGAGGGGTTTGAGAGGGAGTTTTAGCTGGAGAAAGGTAGAGGAAGGAGATGAAGCTTACCAGACGGCCCTCTCATGTGCCCCTATAGATGGAGCCTTCTGGCTCTCATTGCTTAAATGGATTTATTCATAGTGAGTTGGCTGCAGGAATCCAGCTAGAACAGATATTGCTTTGGACCGGACTTATGGCAATATCCATCAATTCAAGTAGGAATTTGTATACAAAGGATATTATTATTTTAGCAGATTTTTAATACTCAATATTGCTACAAGAAGACTCACTAAAATTATTATTAATTTTTAACTGGGACTACTGTGATAAATTGCCATCAGTTTTAAATCATTTCATAGACCAAATACAGCCGGTATTATCTTGCTTTATTGTTTATGTTTGATGAAAGTTGGAGTGGTGGGCGGGAGAGGAGATGTGTGGCAGTTAGTGGGCTCAGTCTCTTTTAAGTTTAATTGCAGTTGTTCACAGACAGTAAAGACTTCCTCTGGTGACTTCTAAACCATAAATGCTTTCCTCCAATTTTGACTTTGTGATGTTTTTTTTTTGTTTTGTTTGTAATTTACTAACTACAAGCACAAATGTGGTCTTATGCCTACAACCTCAGTTGGGATCAAATATGGGGTGAGAGGATTAAACGGAGATGCATGTTGTATACATGTATTTCTCAATTTGGTCCAGTCAGTAATTGATGGACACATAGAACATATGTGGCTTAGCAAAAGAAAAAAATTTATCTAATTTTAATTTATTAAAATAAACATGTGCATAGCTGAAGTTGGACCTGCAGTAATGTTGTTTATTAAAATCTCTAAAAACCTCTAAACTTGGTTTGTACTTTTTTTGTAAGCACATACCATATAACTGTATACATCTGGCAGCAGCGATCATTCAATTCATTTAATTTTTGTCAACTGCTTTACCTGGTCAGGGTCACTGCACATCCGGGAGTGCTGGGCGGGAATACCCTGGGCACCAGTCCATTCCAGGTCTTCAATCATATACACCCTCCCTCCCATGACTGCCCTGCAACAGCAATTATTCTCTATAAGCTGTAGCCTATCCCGGTCCCAATGGGTGCCAAGTAGGAAACATCCTAGACATGCCACTAGGATGTGGTCATGGTGCACAACTGCATTAATGTATTAAGTAGGACTTCATGCTCGTCATCCTTAAAGGACAAGACGTTAGATTATAATTTCCAGAAAGATCTTCTGTTAGTCTTGTTGGATGTGCATCTCTCCTCACAAGCGCCTGTTTGTTTAGGACTGGCATTCCTTAGAACCACTCGCAAAAATGTTTGCATAAAGTCAACACTGGATTTGTCATGGCTCTTAAGCAGATTAAGTGAATTAAGTGAACATGTACAGTGTATTCAGCACCAAAAATATGACTGAGTCTAAATGATTTAACCTCTGGTTGTGGTATGACAGTACACAAATCTGCATTATATCTGTGCTTAAAAAAATAGAGTTTTATGTTCAGTTAACTGGCATCCATGGTTTATTAATGAGCCTTTAAATCATAGGTCAGATATTGTCAGGTAAAACCACTATACAGATTGGTGAGCCTGGGATACAACATAAAAAAGCTCTAGGTTTTGTTTTCTTGGACATCTGCTGAGCACATGGCAGTGCCACAGAGGAGAGAGTGGGAGGTTGGAGTCTTGTTGAATGCAGCACAGTCGCCGTGTATTCCTGGGATTAATTACAGTACATGAAGAAAATTAAATTAAATCAGTCATACAGATGGTGTCTGTCTGAAAAAAGCATTGTATAGATTTTACCAAACTGGGGCGGGGCCTCCTAATTTTAGTGAATGCTGTGAATAAATATTGAAGAAATGCTTAGAAAAGTAGTCACAGACTTATGTTCAAAAAATCAAAACGATTGTTCTTTATATGTTCACAATACATCGCAGAAAGGTGCCAACCCAAAGAAAGAAAAGAGTTGATTTTATTAAAGTGTTAATACACAACAGCTTTAGGGCACCTTGGCATAGAATTTGCAAGTATGTGAAACTGTACTGAAGGACTAGAACACCATTCTCCCAAAATACATCCCCTTAATTGGAATATTATTAAAAGTAGTGGAGAGAGTTGTCCAACATTTCAGTCCAAAATCTTCCAGAAATGTTTAACAAGATTATGATTCAGTGATTGCAAAGTTAACATCGTTTTCATACTTGTCAAACCATTCATTATCCAGCCATGCCATCAAAATGCTTCAACAACATCTAGTCTAGTCAGGTTTGTCTTTTTCATAAATCTTTAACACATTTGTATATATTGGACATAACAGGTCTTGTGCAAGGAGCTTTATTTGGCAACATTGTCTTTATGGATGCCAGAGCTGCCCTGATGCTGCCATGCTTCTCCCTGTCCTGGTTTGGATTAGTTTACTTGAGACTGCATGCCTTACCCTGGCCTTGGCTTTACTTAAACTCAAACAGACAATCCCACACACGGACGCCCTGAGCACTAAGTCTTTGATCAGGTCTTTCTCCTCGAAGGCCTTTGGATCCTATTTGATGTTGCTGATATGTTTTTTATCAGTGAGCAGTTTGTAGTGCAGCACATGTGCATCATTGAGCGAGGTGGGAAACACGGGGCATGTCTCGTTTGAAACTTCTCTCTGGGTGAGTTACTCTGCAGAGGTTGTTAAATGTGGAATCACACTTGCTGGCCTGAAAGTGTTCTTGCTTGTTGTCTGCACAGTTTGTTTTTCCAATGGGGCAGCTGTGTAGTTAAGGTACTTACAATGATAAGTTTGTGAGTTTAATTCCTAAGGAGGCATAAGGACCACTATGGAAACTTTAAGGAACACCAATAGTAAGGGTTTGGCATTATTGGGGTTTAGTAACAGCTTCTAAACATAATAAAGTTGGCTCTCACTGTAACTTCGTCCTGTGTTTTTTATAGGAAATAAAGAACTACAACCATGCCTGTTGGATAATTATTTATTGGTTTTAGTTCTATAGATGGTCTTTGCAGGGTTTGGCATGTCCTTTGTATGTCCATGTGGGTTACATACAGTCAAAATAAATTAAAATATTTAAATACTCATTTATTCACTCTGTCTTACAGACCTTTATGAACAGCTAGAGTGTCTGTAGATGACTTCAAATCATGTTATTAAATTACTATGACAACAGCCCATTGTTGTTTTTTTTGTCTTTTACCAGAGTGTTTAATACAGGTTATATTGGGGTCTTGCCATATTTGTACCAGTGGGTGACAGCAAGGTCATGAATAATTTAGTGAGAACCCCTAATAGAAGAATATGAGAGCCAATACCACAAACATGTAATTTGGAAGTTTGTTATTCCCACTTTTAAGTTCTGGTGTCTTATAGAGTTACTGTTGATGGCAGAGTTTTTGGTTTTTTTTGTTACCCTGTAACAATGATGTATCATGTTCTAGTCGTGCTCCAGGATCTGTGGTACTTATGTTGATTTTGGTTTACACCATGTTAAAACTGCTATTTGTATGTTTGCACAACTTGCAGATACAACGCTAAGTGTTGCTCTCAGACTTGTACACTGCATTTTTTGCTTACCAAGCTTATAGCCTGACATTACTAATATCAGGCACTAGAAGTGATGTCAAAAGGTTGGACCTGGCACCTAAGAATCAATTGTGTTTTTCTGGGTTAGGTTCATGGGCGTAAGGCAGGAATACACTCCATGACAATCCATGACTAGGCAACCCAGACCCACATTTACTTACCCATACCTAGGTACAATTTAGAGCAGCCGGTCTTTCATCTAAATACTCCAGGATGGTAGGAAAAAACCAGAGTACAGGAAAGGTATTGGTATTGACTACCAAAGTTTATTTCTTTATGTAACTCTTTCAGCTTAATTTTAGCGTTTGAATCTAAATGCATGCTCAGAGCTGTTTAAATGAAATAAATCCATCCAATGAGTTTCAGTCTTTTGCACTGGCTAGCATTACTTTCTTGTTTTGATCTGTAGAAATGTATTACAAAAGAAATGTCAAACATTACATAAATAGCTGCTGTTTACAGATATTGATATATCTTCAGTGAAATAAATCATGTTGTATGGACACTGATCCATGACATTAAAACTGTATTGTGCTAAACTAGGTCAGAAAAGTGCTGGTAAAGAGTCAAAAAGGAACCACATAGTGGTGTACAAAGTGTAAGGATATTTTTGTAATTTCTACATGTACCTGCCAAATCCTGAGTGTGTAAAGAACACCATAAAAGTGCTTCCAGACAAGGAAAATGAACTACAGAACTTTAGCTGTAACTCTTACTTTTACCTTTGCTCCGTGGAGCCTCAGATAAACTTGGAATGAGGATTCAGCTAATTCGATTTATATGTTGTGTTTGAAATGCAGGCAGTGTCTTCAAATTATTCTCCTTTTTCCTGCCATCAAACATGAGCTACATTAGCTAGCATCTAATGTGAGGTTATTTATGCTTACATTGCTGAGTTTCAGGAGCAGTGTAGGCTTAACATGGCAGTAAATTACAATGTAAGAATGTCTACACAGGACACAAATTATTTATATGTGTACGTTGTCTTTACGGCTGAAAGTGATTGTTAGCATTAGCATCAGTATTTTTCAGTCAGGTAGCTAAAAATGGAACTACTGTATTGACTGAGAGGTAAAAAAGTGCTGAGAAATATGCTATTGTTTCTATGTACACTGTATAGACCTGTATATTTATAATAAGTTAATGGAAGTATTGGCCACTTGGATGTTATTTACTAAATAACATTTTGAAGTGCTGTCACTCTGCACTGGCTGTGTTTTAATCAAAGCAGAAAGACATTGGGCTGTATAACACAAATGTTGTTAATATTACTTAATATTGAATATTAATGCTAACTGAATTTAGTAATTTAATTAATGCTAATACACCGGCCAGGCATAACATTATGAGCACTGACAGGTGAAGTAAATAACACTATCTCTTTATCACGGCACCTGTTAGTGGGTGGGATATACTGGGCAGCAAGTGAACATTTTATCCTCAAAGTTGCTGTGTTAGAAGCAGAAAAGCGTAAGGATTCAAGCAAGTTTGACAAGGGCCAAATTGTGATGGCTAGACGACTGGGTCAGAGCATCTCCAAAACTGCAGCTCTTGTGGGGTGTTCCCGGTCTGCAGTGGTCAGTATCTATCAAAAGTGGTCCAAGAAAGGAACAGCGGTAAACCGGCGACAGGGTCATGGGCGGCCAAGGCTCATTGATGCACGTGGGAAGCGAAGGCTGGCCCGTGTGGTCCGATCCAACAGACGAGCTACTGTAGCTGAAATTGCTGAAGAAGTTAATGCTGGTTCTGATAGAAAGGTGTCAGAATACACAGTCCTTCACAGTTTGTTGCGTATGGGGCTGCATAGCCACAGACCAGTGAGGGTGCCCATGCTGACCCCTGTAATAAACTAACTTACAGGAGTTAAAGGATCTGCTTCTAACATCTTGGTGCCAGATACCACAGCGCACCTTCAGGGGTCTAGTGGAGTCCATGCCTCGACGGGTCAGGGCTGTTTTGGACCTAAATATCTTTAGTACTGCTAAAATCCACATCTTTTAGAATAATTAGAATATCTTGAAATATTAGGATAATTTCTAGTGTGCATGTAAACATATTTACAGCTTGCAGGTCCAGTGAATCCATTCACTAAGCATAAAATAGCATAAAATATTTACGTTCACTACAAATAACAAAATAACTTCAACAAGACTAGACTCTGTGTTTCATTCCTCCAAACTAAATACATACTTTATATTTCCACCACTGCCATTAGTCCTGAGCTGAATAGGGTGATTACTTAGACTCACTAATAGAATAATAGACCTGTTGTAAAACGGACCCCGCTGACATAACCTTCATTTTTGCACAGGCAGTTAAGTGTCCTCGGCTGCATAAAGAAACTGTTGTCATTCCAGGTCCTTAAAAACACAAAAGGGCCCCTCTGGGCTTGGCCCACAATGTTGGGGCGAATTACTCCTTTACTTACTAACTGTACTTAAACTGGTTAATTATTAGTGTTCATGCCATAAAGTGGCCATTGCAAAGTATTAAAAGAACAACCAGAGAAAGTGCAGAAGAGACCGGCTACTTTTCTGAGCCTTTTCTATTGTATGGTACCCTCCACAGTATGACACGGTACACATCTAAACACAGAACTATCTGTACTGTAACTAATGTGCTTTTAGTATGAAGAGTTTGCTAGAGGTAGGACTGTATTCTCTACCAGACTCTGAGAGAAAACCAAGCTACGCTAACTGTAAATGATCTCTTTATTTTGGACACTGCGCTGCATTAGTAATGTCTATTGCAGTTGATTTATTTATTTATTATTTGTTTTTGCACCCCCCCCCTCAATTTTCCTCCCAAGCTAGTCATATCCAATTACCCAAATCCATTATGCTTCCTCTCTACTGATGCTGATCTCCATTTCTGATTGAGGAGAGCAAGACTGACACACGCACCCTCTGACGTGTGCAACAGCCGACTGCATTTTTTCATGATTCTAGTTCATATGTGGATCAGCTTTGTGTTTTGTAAGGAGAGCCACACCCTGATCAGCGTTATTCCTCGACTCCCTATGTCCCTATCTGGCTCCACACCCTGCATGAACAGCAGCCAATTGCTGTTCATGTAGCTGCCCAGCCCAGCCAAATGGCAGAGCTGAGTTTTGAACCGACGAGTTTGAAATCTCTGCTCTGGTGTGCTAGCGTGTTTGACCGCTTCGGCACCTGAGCGGCGTCTGCAGTTGATCATTTTAATATGACACTCTCACTCTTCTGGCAATTGTAAATGACCAATCAACCATGTGCATTGTGTCTCACTCCACCCATTTAGCCCGTTTTGGTACACTTGGTCCTTGGTCAAGAAGGATAACCCAATTTAGGTACTTAGGTACAGTACGGGTCACTGGCAATGCAAACAACCACTAAATGTGAGATCATGGATTTAAAAATGTTCTTTTCCTTAGGGTGGCCAGTGGAAAAGGGCCATAATGTAATGCTTGAACTACATTGACACTTTAATCACTCCAATAATTACTGATTAAGCACTGGCCGTACAGCCCACAAGCTATTTATTCCACTTTTAACCTGCTGCTTTAGTTCATCTTGTAGCCATTAGAGACTAGTTTTTAATGTATGCATGTTTAGCCCATCCGTGCATTTTGATACTTTGATCTACAGTATAGCATATACATTACAGACAGGGCACAGTGGAATAAGCATTTACAAACATTTACAATATACAATCAACAGACCATCTGAAGGGTTTTATCCATACACTCCTAATGCAGGAACATCACAGGGGGTTCTATTTATCTTAAGTCTAATTAAAAAATCAAATCTATAACATGTTTTGTTGAAGAGATGGAATACAGTTTAAAGACAGCGCTGAGCAGTTCCAGTTTCTTGCCTGCTGTTTTGTATTTGTTTCACTTAAATGCCATTTCTTTATTGCAGAACAGATCTGGGTGGTAGTTTTGGAACATGATGTATGTATGTGGAACATTCCTTAGATGTTAATTGTCATGGGAGGACTGTGATATTTGCACAGAATGGGTTTGCAGCCCAACCTCGGAGGCGAGTAGGTTACCATGTTAACTTATGCAACCCAAGTCAAGAACAGGTTTAGCAGTGCTCAGAGGAAAAAGTACATCCTCGAGTTTATGCCCAAATGTAGTGGAACAGGTGGCAGATCTCTTTTTACAAGCCTTAAGCTGGTTTGTAATCAGCCCCATACAAGGTAACCAGCATCATGTATTTACACAAACCCGTTGCAGTTCTGTCGGATTGTTTTCAGAACCGGGCGCATTACTTCAAGAATGGCACACATACCCATATGTCTCGGTGAAGTCCTGATCATGTAAACACAATTTATCTCTTCACTGTTTGTAACCACAGAGTAAACGTATGCGAGGAAAATAAAATTAATAAAAGCAAAGTAGTCTGTAAATTCTCAAAGATAAACCACTCTGCTGGCCCGGTGCCTGTCCCCCTTTCTCCAGAAACGTATGCCATACTGCCTTCCAAACATCACGTCAGTCATACCGGACTGGCGCAGATATAACATGCCGACACAGTCTGGTCGAAGGTTACGGTTCTGGCTCTGTCAGTAAGAAGTGCTGGAGCTCACAGTTTGGCTGATGTGTTCTTTGTGAGTTTTCCAGGAGGAGAATTAAATAACAGAGGAGCCAAAGTCTAAAAAACCATGCAACCAGCAAGCAGTCCTGGGCTTAAGAGACACTGTGTCTAGCCATGTGCCTTTAATATCCATACATTCACATTCTTCTCTACATAGGATTACTTGCATTATTAACTGTTATAAGCAGGAATTCATAGTTGTCTTCCAAAAGACCACACCAGCAGTATGCATTCCTTAGGCCTTGCTTTTTTTCAAATACCTTTTGATGTCAGCACTTAAAGCCTGATAGGGCAATGTGAGCTCAGAAATAGTGATCAGAAAGCCACTGGTTCAGTTAGATCGCCACTGTTGGGTCCTCGAACAAGACATCAAACCCTCAATTGCTTGGATTGTATTCAGTATTTAGAATTGTAAGTTGCTTTGGATAATTGGCATCAATTTAAATTAATGAATTAATGCAGTGACTTTTCTTCCACTTCCCACAACAGTTGGGAATTAAGCTCCTTTAAAAGCAGCCAATGAAAAATTAAGACTGGACACACTTATGGCTCATGATAAAACGTTGCACCATAAAGTGCTGAACAGCTTTGTAGCTTTGAGTAAGATCAGTATCTGGACAGACAGCTTTGTTATTATGAAAGATTCAGGTAGTGGTGACATTATGACCACTGTAAATCAAATTTAACAAACAAACAAACACAAATCCAGCTTTCTTTTACACTTACATTTTCAGCTTTTTGCAGACGCTTTTCCAAAGCGACTTACAGTACTGTGACCGTATACAGTCTGAGCAATTGAGGGATAAGGGCCTTGCTCAAGGGCCCAACAGCAGCAACCTGGCAGTGGTGGATTACTCGCTAATTTACTTTGTATTTGTGTATGCAATGAAAGTGTTTTATCTTATTTTGAAATTTGTTTCCATTCTGTGCGGTTCTGTGATGTTTCAGTCCTTGTAAATGGTGGGGCAGGACTAAATTATATGAGCCACTGGACTTTGACCAATCAGGAAAGGAGGTGTCTACACTTTCCTGTCAATAATGTTGTTTTGAACTTTTATTCAGACATTTGGATTGGCTGTATTCTTTTAAATCTTAAACTATACTTTGAAATGTGGCCAAGAGGAAAATGTGACTTGCAATAGAGACAACATATAAAAACAACAGTGAGCATCGGATTTGTTTTGATTATTGAGTATATGGGTGCATATATATTTTCCCCAAATAATGTTACGTCTTCAGGATCTTTAAATAAAACAATGTGTACTTAAATGGTAAAGTGTTTAAATGGGAAGATAACTTTTCTTCTTTTAGGGATAGTTTAAAATTAGAACCTAATTGAATAAAAAAGAATAGGAGGCATTAAAAAGGGTAAATCTTCCACAAAAGCTGCTCATTCACTTGGAACTCTTGCCCCCTGGATTTATATTATGTTTATTTATCCAGGATTTGTAAAGACAGAAAAGAAGAATGGAGCATCTTTCTTGGTTCTGGCTCTTTGGGAAAGCTTATGTAAACTTTTTCTTCCTCTTCGCCTGACCCTTTCAGGCCATTTATAAACACCAGCAAGATCTGAGTTGAGCAAAAGGCACTTAAGAGAACACACTCTGTGATTCTGCTACCAAAAAATAATAGCATTGTACATCTCTAATGACCCATTCACATCTCCAGCCGGCTATGATTTTGAGAGCCAAGAATAACTAACGGGGGAGTAACTTTGGCTTCTTTGCTTCACACCAGGCCAAAACTGAATCACTTGGTTAACCATAATGCCTTGATGGAGAACTGCTGGCATTGATGGTGGTTTGTGCATTTTTTGTGGATGCTAAGAGAGATGGCTTATACCTCACTCTATTAGCAGTAATAAGTGATTTAGAAAGAATGTCCACTTAAATAAAATAAACTCTAAGCTCAGGGATCTCAAACATACAGCAGGTACTGGCTTGACCAATTAACTGTGAGGTTATTCCTGACGTGATTTAATTCTGACAGTGCCAATGAACTGTTTTGCTTATATATGACTTTAGGACCCTACTAAACTTAATGTAATAAAGAATTGGTTTAATGAATCTACAAGAACAAAAAAAAGTTACATCTAGTACAGTGGTAGCTTGTAACTCAAAACCCTTAACTCAAAATCTTTGAGACTCAACGCCCTTCATTGAGAAATTTGTACCCTTAAACTCAACTTGTTTTTTAAAAATGTACTTATTTAATTTCAAATTAACAATGAACAGCCGCTTTGTCCAGCACTCGACTTGAGCGGTGCGGCAATACGTCATCAAAGTGCGCATATGAGACGAATCTGCATTTGTGTGGAATAACCGTCAAATTCACTCTGAAAGCTCCACATGTATCTGTGTTTATCTGGATTTTCCTCACTGTTTCACTTTTAAACTTGTGTTACAGCCCGGGGTTCTGAGAAATCGTAAAAATCAGCTTTTTAATGCAGTGTTTTTATATTATATGTGTGTTCTTTTTAGTATATAAGTGTCAAAAACAACCCCATTATTTTACATATGCCTAAAATATATGCAAGTCCACAGGACCATGGAACGCATTAACAGGTCTTCCATACATCCTTATGGGAAAAATACCTTAACTCAATGCCTTTTAAACTCAACACCAGTCCCAGAACCAATTGACGTTGAGTTTTAAGGTACCACTGTACTTAATTCATTTTAAAATGCTTTTCTATGTGTATTATGTGTTGTTTTTGTTTATTGTGTTTATTTTACCAGACATCCAGTCTGTTTTCATTAGCTTTAACTACTACATAGTTTTTTGGGGTTTTTTTTTTACCTATAAAAAGAGTTAGTTTTGGTTTAACCTCTTTGCTGGATTGTTAGTTTAGCATTGCCCTATCATCCTGGCATTTCAGTGTGAATTAATAATTTTCTGCAGATATTGTACTTGTGCATAGAAACACTGATTTCAAATGTCAAACAGATTACTATAGACAGAGTTGTCATGGACTGGCCTGATTTAAAAAAAATACCTCATGGTCATTTTCCATGACAAGTCTTGGCCAGTGCAGCCTTTGATCTTAATACTGTCCTGATAACCCTGGCATGTCCCCAGGGTTTTTCCTGGCATGCCCTTACAGTCTCTCTGCTCCCTCTTTCAGGCTCTGGAACTGACATTATGATTAATTAGACATGCATGACTGTGTAGTTTGCTGGAAAATGTTTTTCTTTGTAGATGAATTTCAAACTTTTCAGCATCGTAATAATTCATAAAGACTGACAATCCAAGTCTGACAAGCATATTGTATGATTAATGATGATTATGTTAGCAATGTCAGCAAATGGGCTTTAATTTGTGTTTACAGCTGCTTTGCTTTGCAGAACATGAAATTTTTGAATCATTTGAACATCAGAAAAATGTTCACCCTGAGTAGGTTGCATGTTTAAGCCCCTGATGATATAAGTCTCTATTTATCATGAACTAGATGTTAGCAATGTTGGTTATAGACATTTAAATTCCGTTTTGCAGAACTTGGTTTCTTATTTAACCCATTCAGAAACAGTATATGATGCTGAAATCGGTATCTGATGCTGGGTATTTACTACAGAAGCCTGTAATGTTTGCACTAGTTGAGTGGAGATAATAATAACCAACAATAAGTATACCTTCTTTGATATGTTACAGATATAGTCTCGTCTATCTATATAGATGGGTTTGAGTCTTGGTCCACTTAAGGTTTCCTCCTCATAATGTTTGAAGAGATTCTTCTTGCAATCATCACCGTAGGCTTCCTCAGAAAGGGTTTTGGACCTGGATTTTTGTAAAGCTTTTAAGGACAGTTATTTGTTGTAAAATAGGGTTATGCAGAAATAATTCACAAGTCACACAGACAGGATGTAGAAGTTAAACAATATAATAAGTATAATAAATTAACTGGTTAAATGTATTTAGTGCCAAATATTAAATACAATTTCCTTTTCTTTGCTTTGTGCTGCAGTTGATTCACATTCAGTACTTTGGACATAAAGCATTTTGAGCCATGATACCCAACTAACTCTATTGGCCTCTGTTTTTCTTGGTGCTCAATGGGTGATACCTGATATGATCAGTCTCAGCAGCATGTGGTCGAATCCACAGCCTTGCTGTTACAGCATGCAGTTAGCCTAATTACAGTGTAAGGTACTTTAGGGGGCTGCTGCACACATGTACCTGATATTGAGACATTTTTTTTGTTCACCACAGCCGTCATTTTGTTCACTTTTATATTTAGTGGCCTTGTTATGACTACCAAAATTCCTGTCGATAAACACAGAGCTTGGCGAGTTGTACGGAGCGCAGTTTATGTCTGTGGAGAGAGCTCGGAGAGCTGTTATTATCTCATCATTTGTGTGGAAGATCTGAGGAGCAGAGCTTGAGTGCTAGCATGTAATTACAGTCTCGCTACAAAAAAGCATACGTCTTCAATGGAGTCCGGCCATCTCTCACTTATGCTCTCTTACGCTCATTCACTCTCTTACTCCTGACCTTCATCCTCTCTGTATCCTTCTCTACTGACCCTTTTTGCTCGCCTGCTATATTTTTAGTTTAACAACCACAATGTGACATGTTCTACACTTCCGGACCTCCTGCGTTGACAAGAGTTCAGCTACCACTTTTGGAAAAGTTTGGTTTAGAGAAACTCCAGTGACCTGCACAGAGCCCTGACCTCAGCCCAACTGAACAGCTTTGGAATAAACTGGAACATCAGTTGAGGCTTTCTTGGCTGACATCAGTGCCCGGCTATACAAATGCTCTTTTGACTGAATAGGCATAAATTCCCACAGGCATAGAGTGGCTTTTATAGCTAAAAGGATCACATAGATCACAACATAGGTGTTCAATTCTGTTGCTTATTTGTCACGTTATCAAGGGAAATATTGGTTTAATAAGAAATATCATCCTGCCCATCCTATAGAGAACTTCTATTGTTATGCAAAAGACAGAACTAGTTTTGGATTTTGATTGCTAACCATATCACACTTCACTGACTATTAAAGTATTACCAATTAAGTCATACCAGTGAATGGTTTGCACTAGAAGTCTGGGGACCACAAGATTCAGACCTGGCATTACCATACAGGCTGAATTCCAATCTCAGTTGTGCCAGCAATGAACCAGATGCCCACACAGACATGATTGGCTGTGCTTGTATGGGAGAAAGACAGTATGGCCCAAACACAGTTATGGCCTCTGCTTGCTGGTTAAGGTGCCTTCACTACCAGTGGATGATCTAGAGACGTTTGCATGTCTCTCTAAACAGGATGTAGCTTTCTCTGAGATTTTACTGAAGGCAGGTGAAAAAATGCAGGTGGCTATGTGTGTATTGAAGGGGGTGTAGGATAGTTTTAGCCCTCCCTGGCCAATGAGGGGGGTTGCTAGTGGCATGCTTCCAATAGAGGGAAATGGGGATGACTAGATTGAGAACAAGTAGGGAAAAGCAGGGAAGAAAGAAAGTCTGAAACACGTAGTTGGATGGATTTCAAGTGTCTGTTGTGCTTTAAGTGACAAGAGGTGCATCCTTGCTTTATGTGTCCAGATTCAGGTTGGGTTGGAAAACGTACAGATTGGTAACACTGGGGTAAAAATGAAAATAAGTGCACTGAAATTTACTGGATGTGAGCATTTCATGGGGGTAAAACGTTTCAAGATGTTTCTAAAATTGTTTCCTCTTGTTTTATTCTGTAAATGATTTTTAAAAATCAGACTAAAGGAAAAGACAGAACTGTCTGATTATGTTTCATATGAAGGTGTGCTCTGTTGTTAAAATGTTTGTGTCTGCATATTTTCCTCCAGTCCTCATCCATCAACAGAAAATCTTAAGTGCCCATTTTTGCCCTGTAATCCCAGTTGCCCACTACAGTTTGATTCCCTTGACCTGCTATTACATTCCTCTTTGATGTGATGGATAATTTCAGTAATGGTTGTATGCTGAGCATGCTTGTAATTTTAGCATGCTAACGGAATTAGCCAGTGAGGTATGACATGTATGGTCCGTATTACTCTGGCTTGTGTGGAGTTATTACCAAATGCTTATAGGCTCAGGGTAACAGTTAAAGTAATAAGATGGTGACGAAATAAACTGTTAACGTTTATGAGTCTCAGCGCTACCCTCCTGTGTGAACAATAGAGCTTTTGTGTTGATAGTGTTTTCCCCCCCTCTTTGCTAGAATGCATTTGCAACTCACGTTTTGCTGCCTGGGTTCCTTCAGGATGTACGCTGGCATGAAATTACATCACCAGAGTAATTACAAGCTTCTTACATGGTGGGAAATTTAGTGTGTAATTTAAGGGTTTAGAAATTAAGCAAGAGGGCGAGAGTGCAGTGTGGTGTTGCACTCCTGGTAAAGGACCATTTCCAATTACTAGGCTGGTTTAATACCAGGCTGAAAAAGGCCACAAAAGATCAGGTCATCAGATTTCCCTTTTTAACAGCGTTTGGCAATAATTGTAACACAACAACAATGTACTGCACATGGCTTACAGCCAGCATGCGCCGTGTCTTTAAACAAGCGTAAACCTTGAAGGCTAACCTTTCAGACTTGACTTCATGAAATTGCAGTCTAGTTACTGGCCCATTGAGAAATGTGTCGGGGAGTTTTGGATGTGGGAGGTTGAATGGGTTGTTATTTATTTCCTGAACAGAGGGGAAGCAGGAGAAGAAATAAAGTCCAGGGTTCACATATTTCCCAGTGTATCTCTGCCAGGTCACATCATTTGCGGGCTGGCAGATTTCGGGCACCTGTAGGAGCTGTTTTTCATGCAGCTCACCATTAGCTAAGAGCATCTCCAGACATGTTAGACATTAGAGAGTTTTATTTAATATTTAGCAGACCTGTTTTGTACAGATTTTGATAGTTCGTCTTCCTTTGGGATTTGGCAGGGGAAACGGTATCAGCAAATCAAAGTGTGTTGCATTTGGGGGTCGGTGATATATATATGACATAATGGAATTCGCAACATTTTGCTGTGGTTTTGCAAACAAAAAAAAGTAGAACAGCTACAAGGTTAAATAGTTATTGTATGGACTCCAGGTTTCCAGAATCAATTTTCAGGTCTGGATAATGTCTCAGGGTACTTCACTTACCTCCTGCACTTCATGCTCATTGGTAAGTTGCCATAGGAGTAACAGTGAACAAGTGAATGCTGCCCTTCTATGGACTTGTACCTTGTTCAGGCTTGTTGTTGGCCTCCAGTGTTTCCAAGGTAAAAATATAACCCAACAAGAATGGGAGGAGGAAGAAAATAGTGGTTTGTAAATGTAATATTTAATTAATATAGTGACACATGAGGTAATATTGGTGTGTTCATGCTCATGATACATAAACATACTGCAGTTCATCATCATGGTATAATATTGATCAGTCATTTGTCAGACTTGCTTTTGTTTGGCAGTACCCATAAATGAATAGACATGGGCTCTGAGATGCTTCAGGACAAATTTACCAAACATTATACACTGATCAGCCATAAACATTAAAACCACCTACTTCTTTCTACACTCACTGTCTATTTTATCAGCTCCACTTACCATATAGAAGCACTTTGTAGTTCTACAATTACTGACTGTAGTCCATCTGTTTCTTTACATACTTTTTTTTACCCTGCTTTTAGCCTGTTTGTTGTTCAATGGTCAGGACCCCCACATGACCACCACAGAGCAGGTATTATTTGGGTGGTGGATGATTCTCAGCACTGCAGTGACACTGACATGGTGGTGGTGTGTTAGTGTGTGTTGTGCTGGTACGAGTGGATCAGACAGCAGTGCTGCTGGAGTTTTTAAATACCGTGTCCACTTACCGTCCACTCTATTAGACACTCCTACCTAGTTGGTTCACCTTGTAGATGTAAAGTCAGAGACGATCGCTCATCTATTGCTGCTGTTTGAGTTGGTCATCTTCTAGACCTTCATCAGTGGTCACAGGACGCTGCCCATGGGGCGCTGTTGGCTGGATATTTTTGGTTGGTGGACTATTCTCAGTCCAGCAGTGACAATAAGGAGTTTAAAAACTCCAGCAGCGCTGCTGTGTCTTATCCACTCATACCAGCACAACACACACTAACACACCACCACCATGTCAGTGTCACTGCAGTGCTGAGAATGATCCACCACACAAATAATACCTGCTCTGTAATGGTCCTGGGAGAGTGCTGACCACTGTAGAACAGCATGAAAGGGGGCTAACAAATAAAGTTTCCCTCTATCTATAAAGCCTGGGGCAACCAAATATCTAGAAGCAATCTCTGCCTGAAGATCACGAAGCCCCTCTGATTTTAAACAAATTGGTGTAAATGTGTTTATTTTGAAAATCACTGATTTGTATTGTGACTTGGGTTAGGGTTTAGGGTTAGGGTTTAGGGTTAGGGTTTAGGGTTAGGCTCTGCGAACTAAATGTGCAAAAGAGAGTGAGTACATTTGCTGAACATAGAGTAACCATTACTCAGCAAGAATTATTATTTTATGTACTTTTCCCCCCTAGAGGCAGCCAGCTCTAGTTCACTGCACTTTTTCATTTATACTTTTGGCATTTAGCAGATTTTCTGCATCATTCTTTTTATTTTATTACTCTGGCACCCATCTTAAGACAGAACGACCCTCTTTAGGGCAAAATGGAGTGTTAACAAGCTCATGCATTTTCAGCCTGGTCAATAGTACAACCCCCTCTTCCACGACCCAGAACCTGACTGTGCCCCAGAGGGAGTTCTGGAGAGGGGGTTCAGACTCTGTGCTGTTTGCCGTCACCTCTTTACGAGCGCTTGAGAGCAGCCTGTGTGACGACGGTTGCCAGGCACAGCGTTTACTGAAAACGGAGAATGGGCTGTGAAAGGTGCCGATTCAAGGACCTGAGCGCTGGCAGGTAAGCTGAGCCAAGAATATCAGATCAGCCTTTTGACCAGGGCCTCCACACTGGTCCTTTTGTTTTTGTCCACCCTCCTTTCTGGTGTAGGCACCCCAAATGCAAGCCTGCCTGAAGTTAGCCTATACTGTTATTGTTTATTATAGAGATGTAGCTCCAGGGTGCTGTGGTGTGTGCAGGTTTATTTATTGGTCAGCATGACGTGTGCCAGGAAAAACTTTCTTGGTGTTTCCAAGTAATGAATTGAAGAAGTGGAGGTAATGTACAGAAGCTTGTACAGATAGATTTTATATGTGTGTGTCAGGTATGTGTGTATGTATGTAAAAGGTCATCTATAGACCCTGTAAATAGAGGTTATGTCTTGTTATAGACAGATGCCCTGTCTAGATTGCATTTCTGGCCTTGAGCCTATTGTTTTTTTTTTGTTTAATTGGATTCTGATCAGGATAAAATGGGTGGTACAGGCAAAAAAAACAAAAAAAAAACAAAAAACCAAAAATTTCTTTTGGCTTCAATTTCCAGAAGTCTTTAGTAAATATACCCTGATCAGCCATAACATTAAAACCACCTCCTTGTTTGTACACTCACTGTCCATTTTATCAGCTCCACTTATCATATAAAAGCACTTTGTAGTTCTACAATTACTGACTGCAGTGAATCTGTTTCTCTGCATTCATTCTCAGCACTGCACTGACACTGACATGGTGGTGATGTGTTGGTGTGTGTTGTGCTGGTATGAGTGGATCAGACACAGCACCACTGATTGAGTTTTTAAATACCGTGTCCACTCACTGTCCACTCTATTAGACACTCTTACCTAGTTGGTCCACCTTGTAGATGTAAAGTCAGAGATGATCGCTCATCTATTGCTGCTGTTTGAGTCGGTCATCTTCTAGACCTTCATCAGTGGTCACAGGACGCTGCCTACAGGGCACTGTTGGCTGGATATATTTTTGGTTGGTGGACTATTCTCAGTCCAGCAGTGACATTGAGATGTTTAAAAACTCCAACAGCATTGCAGTGTCTGATCCACTCATACCAGCACAACACACACTAACACACCACCACCATGTCAGTGTCACTGCAGTGCTGAGAATGATCCACCACAAGTTTAGAACTACAAAGTGCTTCTATATGGTAAGTGGAGCTGATAAAATGGACAGTGAGAGTACAATCAAGGAGGTGGTTTTAATGTTATGGCTGATGTATAATAATAATAATGTTAAATAATATTTTACTTTATTATATGTTCTGATTATTTAAGAGGACCACTAGGACATTTGTGATTGACCCTCACTTTTATACTATTAAGTGACACAGTGCATTTGCCCTTTACCTTAGACACCTCAGACCATGTAGTCCATCACACACCCATCACATGTGGATTCAGAAATCATGGAAAAAGATGCCAGTCAATCTCAGAAACTTCTGGAACCAAGCGGTGTACACAAGTCATATTGAACACACCAGAATAACTCATGTTTTTGATTAAATGGTGAAGCTGCCCCATATTGTGCAGCATGCTAAATTCAGTTTAATAAAACAATTGATGCTAGAATGTGTCAATTATGGCTGCGAGAGACAACAGTCCTTAACAGCGAAGACCATTAAGAAACTATTCAACAACACAAAAGCAGAGACATTCCTAAAATTCCTGTCAATAACAAAACTAAAGCTAACATGTATAATGAACAACAGACATACAACAGAATAGCGACTACCTGGCTTTTTGTTAACCTATAAAAATGACATATCACAACTTTCCTGCCATGAACATGACCCAAGGGCAGACATGGCATTAAAAACTAAACACTAAACTAAACCCAGAAATCCTTAATGCAATAGTCTGCCCCCCATTTAAAAACATAAAGAGCCTAGTAATGTGTAGACTGCAAAAATGTGAAGACCAGCATAAAGAGAAATGCGGCTAAAGCTAAATCACACCTGTTTTAGTTCCACTTCTTTATACAGTAAATTAAAGAGCTGTTAACTCAGACCTGTGTGACAGATGATTTAAGCATGCTGAAGTTGTGTAGCTGTTGTAAAAACTCAAACAATTAACAGCTCTGTCTTCATTTGGCAGTTCATGTGAGCATTCATAATCGCTTTGGTTTTCAGCCAAATAACAGTTGCTCATTCATCTGAGTTCTTTCCCTCAGGACACAGTGGAGCACAGTGCCAAGTGCAGCTTGCATGTTCTCTCATTTTCTGTTTTTAGTAGACAGACTTTAAAATATATGGGCTTTTAGCTTGTCGGACAGATGTACAAAATGAAGTGGTCATTAGCTTTACACATTTAGTTCACATTACAGATCAATAGATCAACTACAAAAAATCCAGTAATACTTACATACACTACACATTTATGTTTGCTTTAGCTTTGTTTAAAGTTATTATTTATCCTTCAACCTCACACTGTAGCATCTTCAGCTCATGCCTCTCTATGAACCTGCAATTTCTAATGGTTCAGCTCAAACAGTCTGCTGCCATCTCTCCTTCGTCCGGCAGTATCATTTCCTGTTGCTAGTAGTCAGATTTTATTTAGGGAAATCTGTTTAGCTAGTCTGTAAGAGGTCTGTTTTTGTCAGATGCTCTAATAGACACTAATAAGCACTGGTTTGGTTTCAATACATCAGTTAAGTGTGCTTGGCAATTTGCAAATCAGAATTCTTACACACAATATATACATTTTATTTTATAATAAGCACCTTATGTACCTACTTTTAAGTCAATGAATCAATAATTCTGTCACATACTTCACAACAGGGGGCATTTGGCTCTGTTGTAGTTTGTGTGAGTGCTTAGAAACCAGTCACACTGGTGTTTTGAATCAATAACAGTGCATTTCCTTGTTTTTTTTATGTTATTTTGGCTTAAAACCGGTATAAATTGGGTATTAAATAAATGCTCCAGTGTGCTTTCAGCCAAAACTTGTGATTAGTTTTATATGAGGAGGTTAGCTAATAATTATTCCTGGAATATCTCTGTAATTTTACTCCAGCCTGAATCAGTTATGGTAGTATTTTTTCCAGACGTTTCCCATGGAATAATTGCAGCTTCTTGGTTTTGATTAAAATGGGGTACACCTAAGATAGCCTTCTTAAAAAAAAAAAAAAATTTTTTTTTAAAATTATAATATATATATATATATATATATATATATACACACACAGATAAGGCATAACATTATGACCACCTTCCTAATATTGTGTTGCTCCCCCTTTTGCTGCCAAAACATTCCTGCAACTGTGATGCACTGTGTATTCTGACACCTTTCTATCAGAACCAGCATTAACTTCTTCAGCAATTTGAGCTACAGTAGCTCATCTGTTGAATCAGAACACACGGGCCAGCCTTCGCTTCCCACGTGCATCAATGAGCCTTGGCCGCCCATGACCCTGTCGGCGGTTTACCACTGTTCCTTCCTTAGACCACTTTTGATAGATACTGACCACTGCAGACCTGGAACACCCCACAAGAGCTGCAGTTTTGGAGATGATCTGATCCAGTTGTCTAGCCTTCACAATTTGGCCCCTGTCAAATTTGCTCAAATCCTTTCTGCTTGCCCATTTTTTCTGCTTCCAGCACATTAATCGGACCACACGGGCCAGCCTTCGCTTCCCACGTGCATCAATGAGCCTTGGCTGCCCATGACCCTGTTGGCGGTTTACCACTGTTCCTTCCTTAGACCAGGATTCGTATTTGTATTAACTTTGAGGATAAAATGTTCTTGCTAATATATCCTAATATATCCTACCCACTAACAGGTGCCGTGATGAAGAGATAATCAGTGTTATTCACTATACCTGTCAGTGGTCATAATGTTATGGACCTGGTTGGTGTATATGTACAGTATGTGTACTGTATAATAAAACACACCTACATAACACATCACTATTTTGTTTATTTTTTTACTTTTTTGGACCAGATACCATTATTTCCACATTGTTTTTACATACTGTATCTTTTAAAATGTCAGGTGATTTTGGTAAATTAAAATCACTAACTTAACAGCATCAATATGAAATAAAAATCAGTAAAAAAAAAATTCTTTATTTTGGATTTTTTTAATGACTAAATTATGACAGTGTTTAATACAAACCTTACAAGGAATTCTAGCCTGTATCTTGTGTTCCAGTCAGCTGAGCTTATGCAAATAGTTTGCTGGATGGAAACACACAGCCATAAAATCAAATGACAATGAACAAAAATAGAGCATAGAGGACATTTGGAGCCCATAAAACGTGTTTTGACAATGAACAGCCAGTCAGATTCACAGATGTTCTCTTTGACGTTTGGAAATTAAAGAGAAAACACTTTTGTATAATGTTGTACATGTGCTATAGAAGCCTAAACTGTTCCCTTCAAAGAGAACACTGGATGAATCAAATGATCGTTTCGATTAAATCAATTACAGATGTTAATAGATCATTGTTTTTCAGGGTTATACAAGTCTGATTCTGTGGTCTTCCTGTGAGCACCGAATTGATTGTGACAGTCCAGATTTGACCTAATTTCAACGTCTTTATTAATGTGCTAACAGCTAGGCCAGAAAAGCATTCGTGAATGCTACATGCTAACAGAATGCTGTATAATTACATGGGCGATTCCAGTGTGAAGCAGCTGCTTGGTTCGTGCCAAATGTGGTTTCGTACTTACAGACTCCTACAGCACTTTATACGAGGCTGTCATAAAGATTAGCAGAATGAAAAATAACAGCAGCGTAAATCACGACGTTTGGGCGTCTATCCTTTTTGATCTTGCTGTATCAGGCGGGAAAGACAGAAAAAGGCGGAGGGATTTGTTTTAGCTTGAGTATTTTCAGAAATAATATGTTATTAGGACAGTTAAACCTGCTGGCAGAAATGACTTCTTGTCTTGTTACAGATAATTTATTGTCAAAGAAAAAAACTTTTTCTTTCTTTTTTTTTAGGTTGGAATAAATTTAATTAGTTTTTGATTATAGATGACAAACTTATTAAACCTTCCAGCTTAGGGACAGTGGTAGCCTAGTGGGTAGAGCTTTGGGCTATCAACCGGAAGATTGACGGTTCAAATCCAGGCTCTGCTATGCAGCCACTGTTGGGTCCTTGAGCAAAGCCCTTAACTCCATCAGCATTATTGTGTCTGATCCGCTCATAACAACACGACACACACTAACACCACCACCATGTCAGTGTCACTGCAGTGCTGAGAATGATCCACCACCCAAATAATACCTACTCTGTAGTGGTCCTATGGGGGTCCTGACCATAGAAGAACAGAGTGAAAGCAGGCTAAAAAAGTATGTAGAGAAACCGATAGACTACAGTCAGAAATTGTAGAACTACAAAGTGCTTCTATATGGTAAGTGGAGCTGATAAAATGGACGGTGAGTGTAGAAACAAGGAGGTGGTTTTAATGTTATGCCTTATCGGTGTATACACCAAACCAACAGTAAGACTTAACTGTGAAGATTCCCCCCCCCCCCCTTTCACTGTGAAGATTGATGGAGGATGCATTACAGGGGCTCACTTGCTACCCATGTAGCTGTACAACTTGTGATTATTAGTAAAACACTTGTGTTTAAAAATTGTCTAGACGTTTTTCAGAAAAGTGTCAGGGAAGCAGTTTATCACTAAAGTTACTATTATTATTATTATTGTTATGACTTTGATTAAGAGCAGACTATATATAGTCAGTAATGCAGATGTAATCAGACCAATAAAACATCATTACTCTAGGGCTATCTGTCCTGTGTCAGCGCCATTATGTCTTATTTATATACTGTAATTAATGGATGCTAGGTACGCTTTGTATTACATCAAAAGCACAATACTCGACTGCTCTGTTTTATGACTTATAAGCAGATCCTTTGGTCAGTGTTACAGGGATGAACTCATCTGTTTCAGAATCTCCACCTTTGGCAATGCCCACTCTCATTAGCATCACAGTACTTGGAACCTTTCATGCTCAACATCTGTATTAGATGAAATTGTTCTCCTGTAGCCCGGTTCACGTTTCACCATGAAATTTCTGGTTTTGTGGCTTCCATGCCTTTTGAATCTGCCATGGCTGATTTTTTTTCCCCCTGGAGCTAAAATATTTTCTATGATTTGTTTCTCTGTTTATTGATTCTTTGTAGCGTGTCTGCTACGATCCGTTTTAACATGTAAACCAGTGTTGGCTCTTCCCGTGCTCTTGTTTTCCTCCTCTCTCAGGGATTTGCTTTATTGCTTTAAATGGGCTTTTGGTTATTTCTTGTTGAAAGAAATCTTATCGTGTATGTATGGCTGCTGTTGAGGAGGATTAGCCAGATTAAGATAATATGAAGAGGTTTTTAGAACTCTATCCATCAACACTTATCAATAATTTAACTGCACAAATTGCAACATGTAGGGCCAAAACCATGTCAGGAGGGAACCACTAACCCTTTCTCTTTTCAGCAGTGGCCGATGTGAACCTGTCGGAGTCTGGAGAGATTGAGCCCCTGGCTGAGGCCCAGAGTGGAGGCATGCCAACCCCTGGAGGTACATACACCAGTTTCACTTAAAACCTACAGCTTAGGCCGCTCAGGTGGCGCAGCGGTAAAGTACGCTAGCTCACCAGAGGGGGGGGGGGGGGGGGGGGGGTTTGAATACATCGTATCGAACCTCAGCTTTGCCTTTCCGACTAGGATGGGCGGCAGCATGAACAACGATTGGCTGTTGTTCAGGGTTAGAGGTAAGAAAGTCGAATCATAGGTCCTCATAACTGGTGCGACTGCGGCCCCTGCTGGCTGACTGATGGCGCCTGCACAGGGCTGAGGAATAATGCTGATGGGGGTGTCAAGTATATGAACTCTACTCGTGCAGGTGAAAAATGCACTATCTGTACTGACTGTGCGTACCGGAGGGGGAGGTCAGTTGAGAGGCGTCCTCAGTCAGTGGTGAAGGGTCGAATCAGTATAGAGGACGCATTCAGGGTAATTGGACATGACTAGACTGGGGGATAAAAATTGGGGGAAAAGAGAGGGGAAAAAAAACCAAAAAAAAAACCTACAGCTTAAAACTTACATGGCCTTGTATATGCTCATGGACTATCTGGGTCATACTACTCTTGGCCAGGGTTTTTCAAACCCTGGGGTCACAGAGAAAAAAAATAATAATTAAATAAACAAATTTAACAGGCACATAAACACAAAATGAACTTGTACACGACCATTCCTTGTGGAGGCTTTACGTTACATATTGTAAACCACAGTGGGAACAGATTGCGACCATTTTCATTAATTAAGTATATATTGTCTTGTGTTTTATTTTGATGCATTGTTTGTGTTGCCTGGGTTGCAGTAAAATCATGGACAAAATGTGGGTTGCTATGAAAAAACCTGTCTTCTAAATTAGTACTCAACTTCTTACTATCAGTGCGGCCAATTGGTGTGTGTTTGGCCTGTAGTAACCTTAATTTTTTGGGACTGATTTTTTTTGGATATGGGACCCATCAGGATTTTCTGATAATATTAAGGATATGCTGTGGGCGGGACACACTGCTGTTTAGTTAACATGCACACTGTTAATAATTTGGTTGATCCGAAATAGAAAATGTTTACTTTACTTGAACTCTGTAATGACACTGACATAAGAGTGTCATAAACCAGTCATGCCAGATGTGGCATCCTGCTTTCAGTAGTCATAACACTTCATGTCAGGCATTATAACAGCATATATTACCAGAACATTCATGTATAAACTTTAGCTGAAATGCAGAACTGAGTGTGGCCAGTCCATATAACATTTCAACTGATTTAACATGGTAGGCACACTGTAAATAATTTGGCTAAATACATAATAAACACCAAGTTATTAATATTTTTTAAATTAATATTACTGTTATTTCAGCCTTTATATTACTTATTTCGTTTGATGGATAGCTTGTTGACTGTATTAGCTCGTTGGATGTACCCAAACATTTTAAATAAGACAAATTTCTAATGGGGCGACATGGTGGGGCAGTGGGTATCACTGTTGCCTCACAGCAAGAAGGGCTTGGGTTTGATTCCCCAGCTGGGTGGCCAAACTCCTTACTGTGTAGAGTTTACATGTTCTCCTTGTGTCTGTGTGGGTTTGCTCTGTGTGCTCTGGTTTTCTCCCACAAGTCCAAAAACATGTAGTCAAGCCAATTGGAGCTACTAAACAATTTGCTGTAGGTGTAAGTACAGTATGTGTGTTTGCTCTGTGATAAACTGGTGACCTGTCCGGGGTGTTTCCTCTTTTTCGCCCTGGTGAATCAGACCTGCCATGCCCCTGATAAAGGATGGATCGGTGCTTAAACAAATAAATAAATGAAGGAATGAAGAGACATTTGGTTTCTGTGTGGAGTCTAATGCTTACCAGTTTTCTATTTATACTTATGAATAGCTCGGAATCTTCCACTGTTATGCTTTTAGATTCTTTCACTGAGAAGTCCAGGTGTTCCTCTAAAGTTCCTCAAAGTTTCAGCCCTAACCCATCAACAATCCCTGAAACTTCCGGCCTTGGACACGCTTGGGTAGTTCTTCATGATTACAAGGCACGGAAGTCATTAACCTTAAAATAATGAATTAACACAGACTGGACACTCTTCCTCCCCTCTTGTCTTGACTTATGTTTGCACATACCACTGTTCTGTACCTGGAAACCAAACATACCATCTCCTCCTCATGAATAGCACTGACGACTAACAGCCCAGCAGTCCTCATTCTGTGGAATGAAAGAAAATAATGACTTTAGGAGCATTTACAATGCTCTGGTTAGTCACACACGTCAGACCGAGTATGTAGGCTGCTTGTGAAGATTTGGATCTTGATATATGGCTTAATGTGGTCTGTGCTGGGGCGCGTGTCAGTACGTGAGCATGCGCCACACATAAATCATGTAGGAATATATGTGTACCACTTTGTACACCAGCCCCATTTAATAGAAGCAGGAAAATGTGCTAAGTGCTAAATTGTGCTAAGGAGAATTATTTGTATTGGCCACGAGGCCAATAGGGGGTCTTGGGATTAATGTAATCAGGAATTATTTCTTAAAACAATAGCAAGATGATAAAGTGATGAGGAGTGTGTTTCAAATGCATTCTTTTCAAATTAAAAGCAGGACAAAGTCAAAAGTAAAGTTATTAACATGGGGTTTGACCCTTTGCTCTGTTTCTGAGTCTTAACAGAGATCTGGGTTGTTGAATTTGCACAGCAGAAAGCAGACTCACAGTTCACATTTTAAGGCACTACATTTTTACACATTGTAGCAAAGCAGAAATAGGGAGGAATGGCCACACATACTGAAAAGTGAAGTCAGATTTCAAAGCAGTAAAAAAATGGGGCAGTAATGCCAATAGGACCCAGTAATAATTCAATACTGTATAATCTCTTTTACCCCACTGAGCAAGTGCACGTCTGTCATCGCCTCGTGTTATATGGGATGACTCAGTGCAGCTCAGTTGGACTTTTTACTTGTTAATTGTATATGCTCGACGTTTTTGGCTGCGCCATTAGAATTTCACCACACTCTTCAGCCATTTACACAGTTAAATATGTGTTGGCCTGATGGAAGGCATGCCATTAAATGGAGGAGGAAGCTGTGGGTTGATATTTATTTGCTTTGGATTTGCATCTTCAATTCGCTTCTGTTTAGCTGAACACATCAGTGCCAATAATGTGATTTCAACCACTGAATTTGGCTTCTGAACAGTATTGATGATGGATTAATACACTGCAGATTGCCAAATCAGACCCTTTTTTTAACCATTAAACCTTTTTCTTCCAATCCATTCTTACTTTTTACTAACTTTCTGGAAGGGTATGGGCTAGCTAGAGCTTTCTTCAAGACATTTGAAGACTGTGCCAGGATTTCATTCCCTCATGGTCCATGCAGTCTTGAACCCCTAGCTGTGGATAGCTCTGGAAAAAGGCAAAGATTAAACTTGCAAATGATCAATAATGGGGGAAATGATTTTCGGTTTTGCTATTTAGGAGCGCCAGGCAAGCAGTTTCTAAATACTGGTGTTACTATCAATAGACAACTGATTAAGCAGTGTCAGCCCAACAATGCTCAAACCATCTGTAGCTGGGATTCCAAAAGACCATTGATCAGTGGGAGAAAGGAATGCAGTCTCCTTTAAAGTAAGAAATGCCGCTCTTGTGCACAGGTTGTTGCTTACAAAATAGGGCAGTTAGCACCATTTGTCCAAGCTTTCTAGATGAGTCTTATGTTAAATGTCCACTTGTTGCTTTATTTCTATGTCTTCGGTTCTTGGTATCCATCTTTCAGAATGCTGGACTCAGCTAGTGGATAATAATGGATGATGCGTAAAATGGCCTACTATGCTTTTATTTAAGACAGATGCCATTAGCTGATTGCTGGTCTAAGTAATTGTGGTCACCTAGCACCTAATTTGATTTACGTCCTGTATGAGGTGTGTCACTGCATTGTGACCAGTAATTCCGGAAAAAACGAATCTTGATTGTCTCAGCTTTATGGACAGTGGTAGCTCAGTGATTAAGGTACTGGACTAGTGTTCAAAAGGTCAGTGGTTCAAGCCCCCCCTCCCCAAGGTGCCACTGCTGGGCCCTGAGCAAGAAATATAACCTTCAAGAGCTAAATGCTGTAAATGGAAATGGGCGGCATGGTGGCTAAGTAGGTAGCACATGTCCACACAAATTGTCACCCATTAAACCTTGGTTGATTGAGAGACAAGGCAGTCTTAGAGGGGCTTGACGGCACCACCTACATAGTTTAACACCTTGATCATGGCTGCCCACAAACAAGCAAGCAAACACACTTCAGTCTGTCTGCCTGCTCGTGCTGCCCAGACAAAGCCAAGAAAACACTGAATAAGAGGAAGTTTAAAGGATTTGAAGGGAAGCTCATTTAAAAAGGTTATCACAAAGAGGAAAATATGGATTAAGCATGAGAGTATGAGGACATACTCCAAACAGCAGGCTAGGAAACTTTCATTAAACATTTTGGTGACATCATGGTTGAGTGCTTCTCTGTGGTGCTGGGCACCGTTTGCAGATTTTCCATTGCGTCAAGCGGCCTCAAGCCCCCTCACTTCAGCACAGCCATTTTAAGAAGCGTCTCTTATTGCTGGTCGTGTTATCCGTGCACATTCCTGTGCTGATTCACTCTAAAAAAAAACTGAGGTAAAAGTGAAGTTAAATGTGTCGGCTGAACGTTCTCAAATGAATCATTAAAGTCAGACTAAGTTGGCCATATTTGTAACATTGAAAGGTTGCTGGTTCAAGCCCAGTCTCTGCTAAGTTTTTACTGTTGGGTCCCTGAGCAAGGCTCCTAACCCTGAATTGCTTGCATTGTATTCAGTCACAATTGAAAGTCACTTTGCATTAAAGCATCTGCTAAAAATGTAAACACCCTGTGTTAAAAGGGCTTGTGTTTCTAATAAGGAGGCAGTAATAGAAATGTAAACAGGTTGTCAAAATCCCAACACCACTGCTGCACTTAATGCACTCATTCTAGTACAATATTCCAACATTCTAATGAATTATACCATGTTAGTGTCATTGCAGGGCTGAGAATGGTCCACCACCCAATTAATGTCTGGTTCGTGGGAGTCCTATGGATGTCCATTCTAATTTATAAATGGGCTACAGGAGGTAACAGACGGGCTACAGGCAGTAATAGAATACACAATTTACTCTGTATACTGTTGATTATAACTTTTACATATTTTCAAATTAATTTTTTTCCTATGGAAAAGGGTGTTGGAATTATTAATGGTAATTGCCCATATGGTACAGATGTGGTAGCTAGTGATCAGATTTTTCAAATCACTCTAAAAAACTCACACTCACAATTTGTAAAATTTGATTCTGTCTGCTGTCTGCTCCAGAGTGCCTGGTGCATTATTAATGTAAACAAAAGCCAGTGGAATGTCTGCTTATACCATAACAGGGCACATCAACCAGCAGACAGGACCACGTCAGTCTGCTGAAACTCCTGGTGTACTTAAACAAGATTTGTCCTCCTGGCAGAAAGAAGCTTTATGCTGTGCCACCTTTTAAGGCCACATATTTTGCTCTAATTCAACAGAAACCCAGCAAGCCAGTGCTTGTCCCTGCCAGTTTACAAGAAAAAGCCCATGTTTAAAAAAGTCTCTTTTGAGGAATTGTTTTGAAGATATGAAGTTTAATCTTAAAATAGTAACACATTTGCAATAACAATTTTATAAAGTACTTTAATATATATGCAGGTAACTTGGTAATAGAATTAGTGTACTTTTATGCCACTCACCTACAATGCACTGGTGCCTTGTCCTGGATGTATTCTTGCTTTGCTTTCAGTGTTTCTGGGTGGATCTGGACCCACCACAACCTTCTTTAGGATGAAATTGTTCATTTCATAACCGACCACATGTGATTAGCAGTTAAAACTAGAGGCTACTAGAGTAACTTAAAATGCTTTTAGTAAATGTAATCCTGATTAGGGTCTTGTTGTGTCCTGTGTCAACCATAAACACAAAGCACAAGGTGAAAGTACACCCTGAACAGAGCGTTAGTCTATTACAGGGTATAAATAAAGAGGTTTTATCATAGTCACACACTAAAATATATTGTGATCAGCTATTAACATACACCAAATATTACTTAACATAAATATTGGAGTAAAAAACATGTTGGTGATCATTTTAGAAATATCTAATTACTGACGGCATTAACCAGACTCCCTTGCACTGATCTAGTTGGCTAGTTTAGGTGGAAAGTAAACACTCTGTAGAAATGGGTAAAAGTACAGCAATTATGAGACATTCTAAACATATATAATATAATCCAAATCACTATCTTTAAATAACCTTCCCAAATTTTGAGGTGGTCCGGGTCCTTTCTGAGTGGAGTTTGCATGTTCTCCCCGTGTCTGTGTTTGACATTAAACTTGTGAACTGATGAATCTTGTATAACCAGTAATTACCGTTTCTGTCATGAATGTAACCAAAGTGTGTAAAACATGACGTTAAAATCCTAATAAATAAATAAATGTTAAGCTTTATTAATCCTTACTGCTGTGTATTAGTGTTGTTTAGTTCATAAAATGTACTGTTTTGATTGTCTGGCAACAGCAGACAACTACATGAAGGAAGGGTGGCATTAAGCGGTCTACACAGCTTTTCTAAAAGCATTAATGTGCTGAATGACATGGAACAGAAAAGAGGTTGAATAAATCACATATTTTGAACATTCTTGATTTTGGTTTAATGTGTTCCCCCCCCCCCTGAATTTTCTGCAATTTTAGTATAGTCAATTGTCTTCCGCTGCTGGGGGGTCCCTGATTGCAGTTGAGGTGGGTATATTGCTGCTCATGCCTCCTCTGACCCGTGCGCAGTCTTGAGTGGAACCCTTTTTTACCCATGCATTCTGTCAATTATGCCTGCTAGATGGCACCCAGCCGACCGGTGGCAATGCCGAGTTTCGAACCGAGGAGTTCAGAATCTCGGAGCTGGTGTGCTAGCGGAATATCCCGCTGTGCCATCTGGGTGCTTTTTATGTGTTTTATATTTATTCGTGTCATGCATGGCTTAGCTGTACTTAATAATTTTAACAGCAGTTCTGACCAGCTTATACGATTACCGTGGAAATGTTAATGGTTATCGAACAAAACTGTGAACCCTGTAAATACTGCAGTTATTAGTTGTCTTGGCATGAAACTACTGAAAGGACTAAATGATTAAGTGTTCCATTAATTTTAACTTCTGATATAATAGACCTTTTGTTAAACAGGTCCTGTAGTTAGTGTTGTCAAAACAGTTTCTCTTAGTGGTATGAGACAGTTTAACACACCGTATAGTTGCTCATTTGAGCGTGTCCAAAACTGTCAGATTACAAATCATTTGCACTGATGCGGATCTGAGCTTGTAAAGGACTTGTTACAACGTGCCCATCACACAATTACTATCTTAAACACTTTTACCGGCAGTTTTATTTATTTTTATCGTTCGAGCATTGTTACTCTTTCTGCTATTTTCCTCAGCGTAAAGTACTAACATGTTTTCCTCACACACCCAGTGTCCCTTTTCTCCTGCTTCCGATTCGTATCATTCCCTGGATTAAATGGAGCCGCAACCTGTCATCACCCATTCGTTGTTGGGACACTAGTGGTTTTCTGTCTTTTGTAGGACACAGTTTAACATCTCATTATAGGATTTGAGCTTTGTTCAGCTGACGAGGCCCCAGTTTAACTTCTTTTGTCACATGTGTGATACCCAGCCTAGTAGGGTGTCTAATATTTAGAAGGAATTCTGAAGGATTTAAAAGATTCAGAATGATTTTATGTGTTCTTTTTTGTAGACATTTGCATTATTTTTTGTATATTTACTTACTTGGCTCAGACTCAGGGCTTCCATATGGGGTTGTTTCCCTTGTCAGATGTTTGTACTGCCCTGTAGGAGTAACCTAGGGCTTAAACAGACATAACCTCAGTCATGCTGGCCAGGACGGGGGTTGGTGTGTCCGAAGTGGGTCCTCATGTCTTGCTGATAAGGTGGAGGTCTGGCGCTTCGTGTTTATTTGAGCTTCGTCTGGCTCCACACATGATCTGAGGTCACATGTTTCTCACACTAAAGCTGACCAGAGGTTCCATCATCCTGCCCTCTCAGTCTTGATCATCACATTATCCCAAAATGAGGACATTTGGCAGAATATGGTACATCTAAAGACCAACATATTAGAACAGTGCTTGAATAGGACTGTAGACTGATACATTGGATGATAATTAATAACCCTTTCTGCTGTGAATATACCACTGTGTAAACACGGTGTTAAACAACTAAATAAATAAAGACATTTTGTTTGTTATATCAGTATTTTATTACTTATTTAAAAAAGCCTCCTTAGTTATCTTTAGGTATTATTTTCAAATCATTATTTCATTTGAAGTAACTGGGTTTTTTAGTGAATACTTTTATATGTAGATTTATATTTCTACGTCTGCATAAAGAGCAAAGCATCCCAAACCACATACTACTATAGTAAACAGTGAGTCAATTAAATATATTTTTATTAGACACTCTATTCAACTCTATTCTTAGTTTCCGGATCAGAATCAATAAATCAGTTGAATGGACAGTTGCCTTGTACTTACCCTAGCCCTACATTTTTGGCCCTTTATGTATTATGAAGGCTTCTTTCCAGCTTCCATCATGCAAACTAATGTTGCCCTAACACTAACGTGTCACCTCTCACTTATTTGCAAATCTTACTGAGCAAAATAAAATCTGCTGCATTCTAAAGCTACAAAATGCAGCTCCACTCTGTATATAAAGATTATAAACAGATTTACTGAGGTACATTCCATTTTTGGGATGGTTCATTTGACACTCACCAGTCCTTCTTTTGTTGTTGGCTTAGAACATGATTAGGCTCAGTTTTCCAACTTGATGATATTTTGCACCAGTGAATGAATGGCACTTTGCCAACTAAACTGTAAATATTCATTTTTAACAGGTCATAAGTTGGGTCTGTCAGTATTTCTTGTGGTTGTCTCACAAAATATTCATGTATCATCGGTCCGGCAAAACCAACACAACCAACCCAACCCATTCCTCATGCCCCCTGTTCACCCCGCAGCCATCAAGCCGGAGCTGCACAGAACAGCATGTTTGTTTCTTGGGTTGAAAAAAAAAAAATACACTGTTACCTAATCCAGATGTGGCGGATCACGCTCTCACTGGAATTCTGTGCTTTGTGAGACACAGTGTCATACGTCTCTCATCACGGAGTCTGCATTTTTGGTAACCGAGACGTAAATGGAGGAAAATCACAAATGTTTTAAGCTGCAAATGTGTACGGTTTACTGTGTAATCTTAATTTGGTGTTTGGGTGCAATGAATTAAATCGTAATACAAATTTAAGGCTTATACTGTGTAAATGTATATATAATGAGGGCTTAATGTACTATGCCTTTTGCTTTGGGTTGCAGGAGCAATCAGACCTCATTCTGCACAATAAAATCTTGAATATTATCCATAAAAACCTACTCATCATGGTCCTGGCAACCTTAACCTACTTAACTTAACACTAGGGACAGTGGTTGCCTAGTGGGTAGAGCTTTGGGCTATTAACCGGAAGATTGGCATTATATAAAATAAGTGTTGTTCCAGCAGTTTAGGAAATGCTGTTTTCTGCTTCAGCATAACTGTTTCTCACACATTTTAAGGTCGGGGGACTCTAACCTTTGTGCCCTTTTTGCCACCCCTTTCCATAGGACACTTCCTGGAATTTGTGGAGCCCCCAAGCAACATGACCATCATGCAGGGCCAGACAGCCACTCTGCACTGCAAGGTGACAGGCAACCCATGGCCCACCATCCGCTGGCTAAAGAATGACGCCCCCGTGGTGCAGGAACAAGGCCGCATCTCAATCCGCAAAAACGAGTATGGCTCCAAACTGCGTATTCAGGATCTGGACACGACTGACACAGGATACTATCAGTGTGTTGCTTCCAACTCGCTCAAGACTATTACTGCTACAGGGGTTCTTTATGTGCGCCTAGGTAAGAGTTTTGAATGTAGTATTTATTAAACATGTACACACTGTATGGTGTATGATGTTACCACAGATGATCTTTAATAATACAGTGGTACCTTGAAACTCAACGTCAATTGGTTCTGAGAGTGGTGTCGAGTTTAAAAGAGTTGAGTTTCAAGGTATTTTTTCCCATAAGGATGTATGGGAAACCTGTTAATGCGTTCCATGGTCCCGCTTTTTTAACGATAAGCGTTTTAGACTTTCTCGGAAAAGCTGATTCTCACAATTTCTCAGAACCCCGAGCTATAACACAAGTTTAAAAGTGAAACAGGAGAAAAATCCAGCTAAACACAGATAGATGTGGACACTTTCAGAGTGAATCTGACGGTTATTTCACACAAATGCAGATTCGTCTCATAGTCACACTTTGATAATAATTTACCACACCGCTCAGGCCAAGTGGCGGTCGCACACGTCATGGTTGGACTCCACTTCACACACCACTCTTGACCAAGTAGCACAGAAACGGTCGACTGGAATAAGCCAGAAGGAATTTGGATATGCCTGTGGAGTTCTGGGGCACAGTTTTATAGAGTGAAAAATCAGAACTGGAACTGTTTGGTCACATGGATCACTGGTTTGTCTGGCGCAAGAAAGGTAAGGCTTATGACCAGAACAATACCATCCCCACAGTCAATCATGGAGCTTAGTCAGTAATGATGTGGGGATGTTTTTCTGCTTTAGAAACTGGCAAGCTTGATCATGTGATCATTGATTCACGGAAATACCAAGGCATTTTGGGGTGGAATGTTCTGTGGTGAAATTGAACCTTGGTGATTATTGGACTTTCCAGCAGGCACGCATCCAAGTCAACCAAACCCTGGTTAAGGAATCAATCCTGGAATGCTCTGGAGTGGTCTCCTTAGTCTCCAGATTTAAATCCTATAGAAAATCTTTGGTGGGATATACAGCAAAGTTGCAGTATGAAAACCATCAAACCTCAATACGCTACAAGCTTTTGAATGAGAAGAATTGTCAATATTTTACAAGAGAGGTGTCAGAAGTGTGTTCCACCATGTACTGAGGCTTGGGGTTGATTTATTGTGCACATGGACATTTATTAGGGAAACTAGATACTGTATATAGAATATAAAATTGCTTTTTCGGAGGCTTTATTAGCATCATTACAGAAAAAGTTGACATACCAGGTAGGAGATTGCTGAACACTACACTACCATAGTGCAGTAAGGGTTTGATTATTCAACACTTGTATTAGCATCAAGGATAAAACCGTTATTTTTGTTTTACATTCAGTTACAGGCCCTATCTCACCCCGCCCCCAAAACAGCCGCCTGCATGCCTGTTTAGGAGCGTGTTTGGAATTGTAACTCTTGCTTCCCTCCAGAATTATATTAGTGTAACAATGCTGTTATTCTTCTGCACTAAATGCAGAAGGTCGAGTGAAAACCAGAGCTAGCTCTGAGTCGGCTCACACTGAAAATCTGGTGTGGATGAAAAATCTCCTGCTTAAACGAGAAGTTCATCATGATGTCATTAATGCAATGAGCAAATATATACGGAACATTGCTGTAATATGTGTATAATGAGAGCCCTGGGTAGATGTAATTGCTTTCTTTTTCCTGTATAATGTTACCAAATAACTGATTGGGTTTAACGGTGATAGATGTAGAATTTAAAAGCAGATGAACTGTAGTTTTTAGGTCATTTTTTGAGTAGTGTTGCAAATTGGCTAGGAACATTTTCAAAAAAGGAGAACTTACAGTACTGGTCCAGTATATATAGTTACTTTGTATTGGTTATGGGTACAAATAGTGGGATTTCAGTTTGGTTTATATAAAGTAAACTATAGGTAGTTAATTCAATAGTATTCAAATATTTAATTTAATATTAATATAATATTATATATTAAATAAATTAAATATTTAATTAATATAATCACAATTTAATGTGGAATTTCAGGAAATGAAAGAGCTGATTAGTTGGCTAGAGAACGAATCCAACAAAAAAAAAATCATTAACTATAAACTACCCTCCATGGACATCAAACCCTTCTAAATGAATACATAAAAAATAAATGGCAACTTCCCTGGAACACACAAACAAACAAACTACATGAGATTCACCCCAACACCAGGAATAAACCAAAAATACACTATGGACCAAGTAATATACAGTAGATGTAGAATAGGCCATGCCAGATTAACTCACAAATACTTAATATTAGGAGAAATCTCACACTTTCCTGATTGAATGTCCAAAATACAACTATGAAAGACAAAAACTACAAATGCACAATACATTAATAGAAATCTTCACCTAAGATGATTCAGAAACAGTTCTCAATTTCCTTAATAATATAAAACTGAAAACATAAATATATATATATATATATATATATATATATATATATATATATATATATATATATATATATATATATACATACACATATATAATACAAAACAAATAAATTTAGCAAAAAACACCAATTCCTGCCTTGAATGTTGTAGATATGACAACATGGCATTACAAAAACAAACAAACAACAATTTTATGTGGGTAACTATTCTACTATTTTAGTAGGTAACGGCACAGACTAAATAAAACATGACATGACACTTTAAAATTTTTGTCAGATATTTTAAGAAAACATTTTTACAAAACTTTAAAATATAAATACATTTAATATTAATCAGCTTTCAGATTTCTTTCCAGACATTTTTACAAATTCTCAGAAAAAGGCTTGGACAGAATTTTTTAAAACATGTAATTTGTAAATTGTAGGACTGTACTGTAAGTTATTTGATGCTCAGGTGAGCTTATGGTTAATCCTCTTTTGTTGTGATTTTTACAGGTCAGTCTCCAACTCATGGCCCAGATGATGCGTAAGTGTTCTTTCTGCTCCTCAGCCCATAGTTGACACCTCATACACTGTTGCATTACACTTTATGAGACAGTAAGAAGTTTTCCTGAGGTTGCACAAACTCAGTCCACTAATCAAATATTAATTTTCTAACTACAAACTTACACTAACTTACATTTACTAATGTAGCTTGTTTGAAATGATCTTACATTGTAATGATCATACACTATACATCTGTAAACATTTCTGTTTTAAAAGTCTACTATGTAGGTTTTACAACATTATTATAACAAACATAGTAAAAATAGTGTAAATAGTAAATAGAAAGTTACGATTTAAGAGAGCAGATTTTAGAAATGTAACAGATTTTTCAGGGTTAAATTTGCAAGTCTAGGGAGCTGTCACTTTCTTTTTAGTTTTCTTGGTTGTTACCAGAAAAGAAGGGTAACTAAACACAGCATTAATACAATAACAACTTACCATCTTATACCATCCTGGTTAAAAACAGTGTTGATAAAATTCCTTCAACTATGCCTATTTTGTCCTTAGTATTCCTGACATTACTGTGCAGAAAGAAATACTTTAAGCTTGGTCATCTCTAACATCTGAGTGGGGGCCAACCTTCTTTAAATTGAATTAGACTCAAAATAGTGCCTGGCATTAACCAAATAAAAGAAGAGAATTCCTCCTGAGGTAAGAAAAATGTCCATGAAGGGCCAGGGTGTGCTTAATATCTGATTTATCTCAGTTCCAGTCAGTGATGACCAGGCATTTGGAGGAATCTCTTATCTGACATCATTTCTGCTGAGGAAAACATTAAAACCTTTTAATGGTGGTAGTGGTGTTTTTCTCAGATTACACTTTGATCCAACAGCAGTGTGTTTAGTATTGACTGTGTGGGCAAAAAGAGACTACTGGCAACCCAACAGGGTTTTTTCTTGTTGTCTAAACTTTGTGTCAGAAGCTAAAATGGCACTAAATTAACTAAATTACTGCTAATCTAAATTTATAAAGATGCAGTTGGTATATTAAACCTCTTCCTTATAAGATTATGATAAGCAGTTTTCTACTTTCATAGGAACATGATTTAGAAAATCCACAAATAAAAAAAAGTTACACACCTATATTCTCCAATATTATGGATGCAAATTTTGCCAATTTCTGTTAAGCTTAAAGCATCCTGTTACAACTGAAAACACATGACACAAAGTTTTGTGTCAACACATCTTTATACTTTATTTAAGAAAAACAGCATAATGTATTGAACATGGCAGTAATGTAGAACAGTAAGATAAGCATAAACACAGAATAGCTGGTAGGTTGTTTATTATGCAGTAACTAAACATTCTAATCAAAGTTAATAACGATGCAGCTGGTAAATTAAAGCTCTTTAATAAAGATTAGTGTAGATATTATAAGATTATAATCAGATTTCTACCTTTTATAGGAACATGATTTAAAATATCCAACATTTTTGAAAAAATAATAATAAAATGAATAGGTGGCACAGCAGGATATTCCGCTAGCACACAAGCGCGGAGATTCCGAACTCCTCGGTTCGAAACTGGTCGGCTGGGCGCCATCTAGTGGGCATAATTGGCAGTGCCTGCAGCAGACACGTTTCTGCGAGGGCGGGATGACCGGACTATGTGGGTGGGCTCTTCAAACTCTGTGTAAGGACCCTGATTGGCAGATAGAGAGGTGCCTGTGCAGAGTGCATAGGTGAAAAAAGGTTAGGCTGCGTGTGGGTCAGAGAAGGCGTGAGCAGCAATACACCAACCTCGACTGCAATCGGGGATCCCCAGCAGCCGAAGACAAATTGACTAAACTAAATTGGAAGAAAATGCATAAAAGAAATAGAATAAATCAATCAATAAAAATGAATAAAGTTACCCCCAGATCCACATGTGGAGTTTACCATGACTCCATACTGACACACATCTTCTGTTTATTATTTTAATGTTTAATAGTTCTGTTGTTTTTAATTAAAAATACATGTATAATTTAAATACAGATACATTAAAAAGTATTTTTTGTGCTGATTTAAATTCATTCTCCAAATGTGTTTGAACAGTTCACTGGTGCATGCAAGCTGAAGGTTTAAGTCTCAAATCAACAGTCTGAACTTTTACTGAACTGAATCAGCTGATGGAAATTAATATACCCCAACCCCATTTATACTGTGCATTAACTGCTTTAAAAACTGGCCTTCTTTTATATTATATGCACGTTTCTAAGACTCCCAGTATGGTTCCTTTCTCAGTATCAGGAAATGTGTTGAAGTTATTGGAAAAGTTATTGTCTGGGTTACTCACACATATGCTACAGATGAAGATGAAGTAAAAACACTGTACTTTTAAAATGTACATGAAAGGCTTTTTTGTTATAAGTCCATTAAGTCAAGCATTCAGCTACCTGCTGGTCCTGCTGGATTGTTTTCTGAAATTCATGCTGATGGTATGCCATGAGTTTAAGGAACTCACATGGTTCTTGAGTGATGTGTAAAGTAAAGTGAAGTACCCTTTTGTTCTGACTTGCCGATGGATTCAGTGAGTAAGTTTTCCAGCATGTTTATAGCTGTTTGGCAAGCAGAGGAGGCATTTCTTTAAAGTGGAATGGTTTCGGAATTCTTTATATTCCCACTTTATAGACATCAAAGTGCTATAAAGTGGTGATTTTTTTTTTATTAAGAAAAAGCTTCTTCTGTACTTTAAATTTGAGTAATACACTAATCACATAGCACTTAAGCTCTGACTATTATTTAATACCTGATAATGATGATGGAAATTTTTCATATTACACTACAAAATAATGTCATTACTGCATTCAACCAAGTAGGCAGCTGAGCTGGATTTATTGAACAAATCATAATATTCATATTATTTATTTAATCAAAGAATCAAAAAATCTTGGTGACAATTAAAATATAATTAACTGACCAGCCGTAAAATCATTATTCTCTTGGGAAGAAATGTAGTATCAGATCTGGGTAAGGGCTGATGTTAACTGGTCTACCACTGCTGGGCACTCCTGTTTTAAATAATACGGCCAAGGGACTCTTAACTCTTAACTAACCTGATAGTCCGTTAGGATTATCAGTGACCATGTACTAGTCCAGATAGAGCATAGTTTCATACAAAGTTAGCTTATTACTTGCAGATTGGAAACAAGCAGGGAACTGGTAGATGTTTTAGGCTAGACATATTGGCTCATAATCTGGACAGTAGTCCACAGCATTAGTCATTTAGAAAACTAGTTAAGCCATCCCAGTATGATGGAAGGACCTCACTGTAATAATAAATACAAATAATTATGTACGCTAGGAGTGGCACTGGTCTTGTGTAGTTCTTAACAGAGGCTGATCTTGTACTTGCAGATCCTGTAGTTGGTCTTAGGTCACAGATTGATTAGGGCAGTGTTGTAAATTCCACTAAGGAGGAATGCTTTTGTCTCTCAGTGACCCTTCATATATTTCCCAAACTGTAAATAACTGCTGCCCTGCATTGTTGCCTAATAATGAGCGTTTGTATTTGTGGGGTTGGGGGTGTGTTATGTTGTTTTGTGGTGTGTGTGCTGTTGTGTTTTTATATGCACTATAGCAGTGGTAACTATTGCCATCTTGTGGTGATGCCAGCAAGCCTTCCCTCAGCGAATAGTAACCTAAAACAGGGCTCTTACTATATACTGACTCTGTAATGGTAATGGATAAAGTGCAACGATTAGTGTGTTTGGTTGATGAAGTCCTGGAGGGTATTAAGATTAAGATTTCACATCTAATGCTACTATAAATGTGCTGAAATTAATGTGCCAAAAAATCAGCCTATATAATTTTGAAAATCCCAGTTAACTATTTCAATTCCCCGATGGCATGCACCGAACCCCTGCTAGCTAAAAAGGGTTTAAATAGGGAGGAACACTATGCACTTTGTATTAGTCCACCATTTGTGCTGGAAGCTCAAAGGTAAATCTTCAGCTGGGCTTCTCTCCAATAAAAATGCCCAACTGTGTCCAGTTTGGCACTGGTCAGACTCGAATTCTGGTCTTCATGATGTTGGGCTAGTGCATAACGCTGGTGTGCCATCCAATGACCCCTATGTAATTTTCAAATGCACAAATTAAGCACCAATAATTGCTAATTTGTTAAACTTGCATTAACATCAGAATCACAACTTCTTTATGTAAGTAGAACAATATTTATTTTATCATCAATAATAATATAAGTAATAAAAAGAAACATTTTTACCAAATAAATTTAATACATGCCCTTTTTCTCATACAGTGTTAAAAACTACTCTTATTGTTTTATCATAATCTTTTATAAGGTGTTGTGAAATGCAGTAAAAACAAAATTACTTAAATGATAAAAGTAAAAAGAAATCATTTCCCATGTATTGCAGTGTTTAACCTTCAGAACTGGCCCTGCTGGGGTACAGCTGATTAGGCGTTTTTGCAACATAGCCATATGACCACTGTCAAGTTCTGTTTGGGCTGCTTTTCCACTGGGAACATTGGCATCTGAGCAATTTTAAGGATCTTCTGTCTCATCCATGATTCTATTACTTTACCCTTGAGCGTTCGAACAATGCTGCAATGTGCTGGAGAACTTAAGAGTGACTTTTGGGAATGTGATGCCATTAGGTTATTGAATAAGGACATTGTGCTTGTTTTACTGGACTGGGAGAGAGTTGACGAGTGTCAGCTCTTAGCAGGTGGAGGGTCCTGCACAGGGTGCTGTACAACACCTCCTCTGTTTAACTTGGTTCAAGACCAGGATATGAAGTCTGAGGCCTGTTCTGCATGTCAGGTTTTAGCTGAGCCTGTAACATGGCTAAATAGTGCATGTTATGTCTGCCAAAGAAATGGCACAACCTGAATGTAGTCTATGACCTAATGTGCTAATTTCACAAGGCGCTAAATTACTCAAGTCAAGTCAAATTTATTTGTATAGCGCTGTTTTACAATAGACATTGTCTCAAAGCTTTACAGAATCCAGGATAATAAAAAAAAGTTGAGCAAACCAGATTAAGAAAAAATAGTTATAAGCATTTGTTGTAAGATCCCCTACAAAAATGACCAGATGTTTTATTGCCATGTGCATTTACAAGGACACATTGTGAGCTCGTCCTTTTGAAGTAACACCATCCAAGACGTCTGTGCGTAAATATTGGGAGGAGAAAAATGATCACGGATTTCATCCAGATGAGAAGATGGAACTCTCAGTAGAGAGACTCTGAGAGCTGAGACCACATGAAGGCATATTTTTACAAAAGGCTTTGGAATAAACAGCTACAGATGGTTTCTTTGCTCAAAGACACACAAACAAGCTCCATAACCATTTGTAAAATATTAAAATCAATATCTGTTTATAAATGTTAGACGGTTTATCTGTGTTTACTCAGGAAAATGGAACTACCCGACCCTGCAGAACGTTCATGACCGTACACTTTGAGGTTACCTGACCTGTCCTGTCTTTCATGCTCAAATTTACATGTTGAATTTGTGGTATATTGTCACTGTTGTTGTTGACAACTGGCTTTTCTCTTCTTCCCTTATCATTAGTATTAGACCACGTTGTGAAGTGTAGTGCATCTGTCTAGGAAGGGTTTGCATATTTATATTTGGTAAGAGGCGTTACATGTGCAAATTTAAAGTGGATAAATTGGAAAGTAGTGATGTAACAGTGCACCACAAGACAGTTAAAAATCAATTCACATGTGGCACTATTCAAATCGGTTGACATGTACAATGAATCAATATTCACTTTAAACAGCAGAGGGCACTGGCGCTATTCACCTCACCTGGTTGACGTCACTACAGGGTTGCCAGGTTCAGAGTTTTCCAGCCAAATTTATTCATGTGAGGATACTTTCTTTATTTGTATTATTCGTTTATTTATATAATGTAGGATTTGTTTTAAAATTTCATTTCAGTTTCTTTTTACACAAACAGGGTATTATAAATACAGCACAAATACAGTATTTTATTATATTTTAAAGAGAAATAACAAAAAGAAACTTTGTCATAATTTGTCTTCAATTTCATTTTGTTTTAAAAAATCGGGAAAATATCATATTGTGAACCCGGTATCGTGAATCGTATCGCACCGTGGGTAGAGTGTATCGTTACATCCCTAATCCTAAGTAATAAGTTAAAAGTGGTTTAATTTGCCTCATGGTATTAAGTAGCTTGGTGTTTGTTGTGTGACAACTTTTGTAAACAGATCATGGTTCTGGATGTGGATTAGTAACACTACCATGTTTTTAGGAAAAAGTAAAGAATTGGCTCAGGATACTTTTATAGGATTTGGATTACTTTAACCAGTTTGTTTCATTTTTCTGTTTATGCAGATATGTCTTTGCCCATCTTGTTTTAGCCAAGCACAGTATGAAGTAAATCTATTTCTTGTTAAGCTGAAGTCTTCAAACATTTTCTGGAGGGAAATTCCTCCCAGTTATTTTAAACTAAAGCAAAATTGTAACCATATGTGATATCGATGTCAACAGGACCATGCTTTTTTGGACATTAACAGTTTTTTTGGCATCAATCCACAACGAAACTAGCAACTCGAAATGTGAACAGTGCAGAAATTCTTGTGGGGGGAAGCTTTGTAAAACCCTTCACAAACACGTTCACATATTCTAACCTCAAAATTGGAACAGAAACGATGTACAAGTTCTCATAACGAAAACCTTTGGGCTTTTTCTTCTGACATGCACTTCTCTCATCATTTACACAAAGCCTGAGAAGTCCTATGGGAACTGGGGTACTGCTGCATGTGTTCGGGATCAAATCGCTTCTACATTCAAAGGAAAAATGAGAAAAGCTTCTCCTGGGTGGATGAGAAAAGGGGCCATGCTGTTTGTCCCTGTTTTAAACGTACACTTTTTATATCCTGCTGTAACTGGCCTACATTTCAAGTGATGGCTGATAAATCAAGCCTTGATCCAGTGTTAATTTTGCCAGCTTTTTCTTTGATTTTAACATGTTTCATTTTGTCAAAATACATAATAAACACTGATGGGTCAAAACATTAGAACTTCTTATTAATTGGCACAGCAATGGCAATTTCATAACACTTGTGCATGTCACGATACATGCATGATACATGCAGCTATTCAGGTAAACACTTACCAACAATTTATGTATTCATCTGTCAGTCAAGTCCAGTCAGGTTTTTTTTTTTTTTTATAACGTGCCTTCAAAGACCTCAAGTGTCATCCAAGGCGCTGTACAATAAAATCAGAACAATAATAAAGCAAATTATTGACATAAAATACAGTAAAAGACATATAGCAAAATAAAAATCAGTTTAAATAAAACAGTCGGCACAGAAAAAGCCATGCTAAAACCCAAAAGCCTGTGAAAATAAATAGGTCTTCAAGTTGGATTTAAAACGATCAGTTGTAGGGGATGCCTTAATAAAAAGTGACAAGCTGTTCAATAGTTTCAGGGTGGCCACAGAGAAAGCCCGGTCAGCTTTGGACCTCGTCCGAGTGCGTGGGACAGTTAAAAGCAACTGGTCAGAAGATCTTAAAATTCTGGAGGTAGAATGGGGGCAGATGAGATTAGATATATAGGATGGCTTGGTTCAATAAGTACAGGCGGACTGGTACAGTCCCACATTCTGTAAACTATATCCAGTTTCTGGTGCTCTCCCACAACATATAGCTCTTATGTGTCTGTCAGTACTGATCTATTTCATTCAGCATGAGATAAAATAGATGATGAGAAAAACAGTTAAGCTCCAGCATAGCACAGCACTATAAACAAACTGTGTGAGATCTGCTGGATTGCTTCAGTCAGAACCCACAAACCCACATTCATCAGTCCTTGCACAACCCACTGTACTTCAGTACTGGATCTCTCTAAACACCAGGATTCCACTTAGCGCTGTGGGTCAGTGAGGTCAGGAGATGTAATACACTGAGTTCGTAAAGCATCAGTGGAGCTGCCTTTTTGAATGGTTTGGCTCAGGATCCAGATGTTGGCTTCAAATCAGTGCTGCATCTACTACATTGGAAAAAAACCACAAAAAAAAACAATACATTGTAAAATATTTTTGTGTTGGTGTTGATGCCTTTTAATGGGTTTCCAAAGTCCTACTTAAAATTCTCCATGACTAATAAAATACTGTGTAAGTCTAAATATTGTTACTCAGCTAAGAATACTTTCTGCTAGTTCCATTTACAAAAATAAATATATAAATATTAATTCTCAGCTTTATTTGATGTTTTTAAAAATGTCAAAATGCTTCAACTATGAAATATTTACAGATTAAATTTAGTTGAGCTAAAACCTTTTGATTTTAGTTGTAAAAATGTTTATAGAGACTGCATATTCTGGGGCACAATTCCAGAGCTTTGAGGCAGTCTAGGAAAAACATAGTCTATTAACTGGACTGCAAATGATCCTGCAAATGACTGAAATGCTAATGATAATTGTTCAGTTTCACTGGTACTGGTGTTGACTTTCAAAATGTTGATATTGAGAAACGTATGTGTGTATTTAAACCTGCTCTTTTTTAATGTGGCTCTTATTGTACCTTCCCCTGCAAGCACTTCCTCTCGATAAGATCCAAGTACCAGCATGGTGCCAATTTGAAGCTTCATTATCGTTAAGAGGTGCTGTAGTACATGCATGGATGTTGTGGGTTTCTACTGCGATGCATCATTGTGACTTCTTAGTCCTTATAAAAAAAACATAAGCAGTTCTTCAGCATTAACCCAAAAAAAGGAATGTTATTGTGAATGTTGTTGCTTTGTTACCACATCTGTACATTTGGACTTTAACCCAACATTATTGGTGTATGTTAGTGATCTGTAGAAACTGTAATGAGTTCTCAGTGTTGTTGTGAAGCTGAAGAACAATGCTGGCTTGTTCTTGATGCCTTCATCAAGCCTCCCTTGTTTCAATCCTGTGCTTTGGGTGTAATCATGCATGTTTAGCATAACAGCTCTGCCTAAATATGTTTCTGTAAAAGAAATGTAATGTTCTAAGCATTTTGAGCTGATGCTAAAAATTATTCTGTGTAAAATCCACATCTTGAATGTATTGGGTATAATGCATCATACTGGCACTAAACATACCAGTACTAATATGTAGATTGTAAACGTCTATGTTTTGAATTATAATTGTTATACACATATGTAGCAAGCAGAAACCCCACATACAGTGTATCACAAAAGTGAGTACACCCCTCACATTTCTGCAGATATTTAAGTATATCTTTTCATGGGACAACACTGACAAAATGACACTTTGACACAATGAAAAGTAGTCTGTGTGCAGCTTATATGACAGTGTATATTTATTCTTCCCTCAAAATAACTCAATATACAGCCATTAATGTCTAAACCACCGGCAACAAAAGTGAGTACACCCCTTAGTGAAAGTTCCTGAAGTGTCAATATTTTGTGTGGCCACCATTATTTCCCAGAACTGCCTTAACTCTCCTGGGCATGGAGTTTACCAGAGCTTCACAGGTTGCCACTGGAATGCTTTTCCACTCCTCCATGACGACATCACGGAGCTGGCGGATATTCGAGACTTTGCGCTCCTCCACCTTCCGCTTGAGGATGCCCCAAAGATGTTCTATTGGGTTTAGGTCTGGAGACATGCTTGGCCAGTCCATCACCTTTACCCTCAGCCTCTTCAATAAAGCAGTGGTCGTCTTAGAGGTGTGTTTGGGGTCATTATCATGCTGGAACACTGCCCTGCGACCCAGTTTCCGGAGGGAGGGGATCATGCTCTGCTTCAGTATTTCACAGTACATATTGGAGTTCATGTGTCCCTCAATGAAATGTAACTCCCCAACACCTGCTGCACTCATGCAGCCCCAGACCATGGCATTCCCACCACCATGCTTGACTGTAGGCATGACACACTTATCTTTGTACTCATCACCTGATTGCCGCCACACATGCTTGAGACCATCTGAACCAAACAAATTAATCTTGGTCTCATCAGACCATAGGACATGGTTCCAGTAATCCATGTCCTTTGTTGACATGTCTTCAGCAAACTGTTTGTGGGCTTTCTTGTGTAGAGACTTCAGAAGAGGCTTCCTTCTGGGGTGACGGCCATGCAGACCAATTTGATGTAGTGTGCGGCGTATGGTCTGAGCACTGACAGGCTGACCCCCCACCTTTTCAATCTCTGCAGCAATGCTGACAGCACTCCTGCGCCTATCTTTCAAAGACAGCAGTTGGATGTGACGCTGAGCACGTGCACTCAGCTTCTTTGGACGACCAACGCGAGGTCTGTTCTGAGTGGACCCTGCTCTTTTAAAACGCTGGATGATCTTGGCCACTGTGCTGCAGCTCAGTTTCAGGGTGTTGGCAATCTTCATGTAGCCTTGGCCATCTTCATGTAGCGCAACAATTCGTCTTTTAAGATCCTCAGAGAGTTCTTTGCCATGAGGTGCCATGTTGGAACTTTCAGTGACCAGTATGAGAGAGTGTGAGAGCTGTACTACTAAATTGAACACACCTGCTCCCTATGCACACCTGAGACCTAGTAACACTAACAAATCACATGACATTTTGGAGGGAAAATGACAAGCAGTGCTCAATTTGGACATTTAGGGGTGTAGTCTCTTAGGGGTGTACTCACTTTTGTTGCCGGTGGTTTAGACATTAATGGCTGTATATTGAGTTATTTTGAGGGAAGAATAAATTTACACTGTTATATAAGCTGCACACAGACTACTTTTCATTGTGTCAAAGTGTCATTTTGTCAGTGTTGTCCCATGAAAAGATATACTTAAATATCTGCAGAAATGTGAGGGGTGTACTCACTTTTGTGATACACTGTATGTCTTTGTAAAGTGTTAAGTCACTATGACCTTCCAAAACAGCTTCGGTACCTCAGGTCTTCGGGACTGTAGTGAGGAGATATAACTTGTTCCCAAAAGATGTTTTATAAACAGGTGTTTTTTTTAGGGGCTATTTAGAACCTTGGTCCAAAATTTTCCTCGGGTTTTATTTCGGTTGAGGTCTGGTATCTGCGAAGGCCATAGTGTGTAATTTACATCAGTGTTATATTCAGTAAATTAACATTATTGAAAGCTGGTGGTCTGGTGATGGTAGCATTCATTACAATTATTCTGATATTTTGTGTTACTCAGGACTCATGAGAAGGGCTTCTGTCAGCCGTATCGCGGCATCGCCTGTGCTCGCTTTATCGGGAACAGAAGCATTTATGTGGAGTCTCTGCAGATGCAAGGAGAAAGTGAAAACCGTATCACAGGTAAAAGCTTAACTACTTATTTTGTCATTCTGGCACCCTGGTTTATTTCAAAAGGAAACAGACAGTAACAATGTCATTGATTGTCATTGATAACCTTTGTTAAAATGTTTTGAGCTTAAAGGCAGCAGGTAAACACAACCAGCTCAGTAAAAGTGGAGCAAAATAGACACTCAATAATAATAAAAGAAATAAATATTTAATTTAATTGTAAGCATGTTATTTGCTTTGTAATGGTTGCGTTTAAACTGACCCTGTTTGTGTGGATAAAGAAGTGTCACTATTCAATCATAATTACTAAAAATATATTAAAAGGCCATGTCTTAAGCTTACATGACTGGACAGTTTTTATAGCACCAAATTAATAATAATATGTTCACTGTATGTATATTTTTGATCCAGCATATTTTGTCAGGTTTTGGGTGCGTGTGTATTTAAATCATTAATTACAGGAGGAGAAAATCACTTTGACCTTCCCAAAATTATTGTAATCGGAAGACTGCCATGTTAACAAGCACATCTAAATGTGTAAATCCTGCTGTACTTTAATCAACAAGTTTGAAGTGGTATCTAATTCATGTCTATGTAGTTCACATGTAGACACACAGTCAGTTTCAGGCATTTTGTTAAACATTTAGGTAAACATCCTGACTTTCTTCCCGTAGGATTTGTGGCCACAGTTGCAGGAACATTAGCCTTATGCACAGCACTGTGTGTCGTTCCCATATCCAGTACGTCTAACTGCAGGGCACTTGTATTTGAAGGCATATGGAATGGATTACATGCAGACGTGTGTGTATATGGTACTCATTTAAAAGTATGTAATGCATCAAATCTAACTGGTGAAAATTGCCCCAGCAGACAGCTGAAAGGATCATATGTAAAAACTCTAGAGCTTTTCTCAACAGCCATGTTAAAGAGATCAAAATGGGTTTTTTTTTGTGAGGAACTGATGCCAGACTTTGTTAGAATCAATTTTAGTAACTCATTTGTCACGTAGCATTTTTCTCTAATTTAAACCACTTAAAATGAAATTTAATGTTTGTAAAAACTAAAGAAAAATTAAATGGGATTTTTTTTTGGCCTAAAATAATTTTGTTGATTTCAAGTTTGGCTTTTTATCTTTTAATGTATTTTTTCAAGTGGTTTAATGAAAGAAAATACTTCTGAAACTGTTTTTCTATGTTAGGTTTCTCTCCTTCAGACCTAGGTTACTTGAGGAAAGTAAATCAATAAATTAAACTAATGTTTAAGAGGTTCCTAGATACCCAATGGTGACATTAAAATAAGATGTTGGACTATCAAGCTGCCAGAAAAGCTTAATTGCACTAAGAATAGTCTCTGGAACTGTTCTGGGGGATGGGAGTACCATTCAGATATTTCCTCTGGGGCTGTTTTGATACAGGTAATAGAAGTACTGTCTTACAAGATGGTCCAAACTGTACCAGAGTTATTCAGTTGAGTTGAGATCTGGTAATTGCAGAGGCTATAACATGATTTACACCATTATCATACTTTTCAAACTATTTGGTGACCTCTATTCCTATTAGCGTATAATATTGTTATATAAATTAATATTTTAATAGTCATAATAGTATTCATTTGCAGTGACCCTGACCTTTATGGAGGCAAGTACACCCCCACCATGCCAGAAAAACATTCCCCACAACATAACAGAGCCATGGGTCTTGTGGTTAGACTAGTGCCATTCTCTTGGTGTACACACATGAACTCACGTACTTGTTTAGAATATAGTAAAAGGTTGACTCACCTCACTGTAATCACATCTTTTATCTCTTTACATTCAACTCCAAGGTCATGTTAATCCTGTTAATACAGTCTACTTACTTTGCTTAATTTCTCATTCTTTCCCTATACCTCTAGCTGCCTTTACCATGATTGGCACCTCCACACATCTGTCAGACCAGTGCTCACAGTTTGCCATCCCCTCCTTCTGCCACTATGTCTTTCCCCTGTGTGAGGAAGGCACGAGGGGCCCTCGTCAGCGGCAGCTCTGCAGGGATGAATGCGAGGCTCTGGAAAACGACCTATGCCAAGCCGAGTACACCATCGCCCGTTCCAACCCACTTATCCTCATGCAGCTGGAACTGCCCAACTGCCGTCTGCTTCCCCACCCAGGATCACCTGAGGCTGCCAGCTGCATGCGCATTGGCGTACCCAGCGACCGGCTGGGAACATGTAGGTGGACTTGCTGCAATCCATAAGTTCTGTCTGGATGTTGGATGATGACAGTAGGCTGTTTGTAGACTAAACTAAGATTGGATGCTTATGTAGTAAAGCAGAAATTTTCAAACGGTGGGCTAGCATGATATATGCCACAAAAATATTTGTTATTATTGTTTTTTAACTCAGTGGTTGATTTTTTTTATGCTTTTATGATCTGGATGACTTTGCCCATTACTTTTTACCAGCAAAAAACTGTAACACCAGAGACACAACATTGAATTAGACTTAATTCATTACATTTAGTCAAAAAGATTATTTTGCATCCTAGTTACAAGGAAAGTAGAATCATATTTAATAATTTTACCCAACACCTACATGAAGTACAACCCCAAATCAGAAAAAGCATGAAACATAGGACAGCAAGAAAAATGCAAATAATAATAATAAAAAAAACACAGTTTCTTACATTTACTTTGACTTTTATTTCATTGCAGACAGGATGAACCTGAGAGATTTCATGTTTTATCTGGTCACCTTAATTTCATTTATTAATAAACATCCATTCCTGCATTTCAGGCCTGCAACACATTCCAAAAGAAGTTGGGACAGTAAAGCATTTACCACTTTGTAATGTTGCCATTCCTTTTCACCACACTTAAAAGACGTTTTGGCACCGAGGATACCAAGTGATTTAGTGTTTCAGCTTTTATTTTGTCCCATTCTTCCTGCAAACATGTCATCAGATGTTTAACACTACGGGGTCGTCATTGTCACATTTTTCATTTCAAAATTCTCCACACGTTCTCTATTGGGGACAGGTCAGGACTGCAGACCATACTTGTTGACCAACTGGAGATTCTCTGGCCATCTTTGCTCATCAAAGACTTAGCCTTTCCTGGATGCTTTTGTACCAAACCCTGATTACAATCACCTCTTTGAAATCACATCATTATTTAGTTTTACCTCATTACTAGCACTAAATTGCCCTGTCCCAACTTTTTTGGAATGTGTTGCTGGCCTGAAATGGAGTAATGTAGGTATATTAACAAATGAAATAAAGTTGAGCAGACAAAATGAAAATTAAATATCTCGGGTTCAGACTGTCTGCAATTAAATTAAAGTCAAAGTAAATGTAAGGAACACTGCATTCTTATTTTATTTGCATTTTCCATACTGTCCCAACTTTTTCTGATTTTCTGATCACAGAAAGGTGGTAACACCTGTGAAAATTTACACCTTTTTTAAAGCATTTTAATTAGTAACACCGCTGACAATGTTACATTTCGTATGACAAACTTAGTCAAGTACACCATGTAGTTTTAAAGATGGATCCTTGAGTTCTTTGATATTGTGATAGTTGTTGTGTTTGATTAATGTGACGAGTCAGGTAGAGAATGTGAAAGAAACATGAATTAAGAGCGCCCTCTGGTGGTAATAAAGAGCTTAAGCATAAGACCACACAGGATTCGATTACTGCTCTATATATTAAGTTTGTGCAGCTTCTTGTAAAATTTGTGGTGTATTTTTACTTTCTAATTTTCAATCCTTGTGAAAGATTCTCCCCCAGATCACAGCTGCTTTAACGGTAGTGGAGCCAATTACCGAGGCGTTGTTAGTGTAACCAAGTCAGGCCACCAGTGCCAGCCATGGAGTACCCAGTATCCACATAACCATCACCTGACACCTGCAGAGTACCCAGAGCTAAGAGGGGGCCACAACTTTTGTAGAAATCCAGGGGGACAGATGGAGGCCCCCTGGTGCTTCACTCTTGACCCCCACATCAGGATCGATCTCTGTGACGTCCGCCCATGCAGTGAGTAGAATCATGTGTCACTTTAATTTACACCATGTATGCTTGAATGATTTATCACTCATTCTTTAAGCTGTGAATATTATTTTCTTATGTTTTTCATCATGTGTTAAACTCCAGAGCCGCCCGAGAACATGAAGAAGGAGATCCTGTACATCCTTATCCCCAGTATTGCAATCCCACTGGTCATTGCCTGTCTGTTCTTCCTGGTGTGTATGTGCCGTAACAAACAGAAGGACTCAATCGATTCTCCTCCACGCCGTCAACTCACTGGCTCACCCAGTCAGGACATGGAGCTGCCACTGCTCAACCAGAACAAGCATCAGGTAATGTGTCTAATAGTCCAGCTGGAAATAGATATTTACATTTACATTTTCAGCATTTAGCAGACACTTTTATCCAGAGCAACTTACACTTATCACTGAATACGAATCAGGGCAATTGAGGGTTGAGAGCCTTGCCCAGGGGCCCAACAGTGGTGACTTGGTGGTAGTGGGGCTCGAACCAACAACCTTTTGATTACTAGTCAAGTACCTTAACCTCTAAGCTACCACTGCCCATAGATATGGCAACACTTAAGTGTGTAGGGCAGGACAAGACCAAGAAGTCTTGATCTTGAGCCCTAAATGGTTTAGCCCCATCATATCTTACTGACCTCCTGAAAGGGTATAGCCCTTCTTTGGCATGTTGCTAAACTGAGACAGGCTTTTTGGTTATCCCTTGGTTCAGTTACAGCCTAGACAGTAGACAATTTTCATCTTCACTCCCTAATTCTGTTTTAGCTAGATCTAACTAAGACGTGTGAAAATGAATAAAATTTTTGTCATAAATTAATTCTGCTAATCTCTGGTTTTTATTTAAAAAATATGGTGCTAAGTATGTACCGGCTCATTAAAAGAAGTGCTCATGGTAGTACTGGTGAGACTAAAAATGCATATTGTCTTTTCTTCTCAGGCTAAGCTCAGAGAAATCAACCTGTCTGCTGTGCGCTTCATGGAGGAGCTTGGTGAGGACCGCTTTGGGAAGGTCTACAAAGGCCATCTCTACGGCACGGCTCCAGGAGAGCAGACCCAGGTGGTGGCTATAAAGACAGTCAAGGACAAAGATGAGGGCGCTCTTCAGGAAGAGTTCCGTCATGAGGCTATGCTGCGTTCCCGTCTGCAGCACCCCAATATTGTTTGTCTCTTAGGTGTAGTGATCAAAGAGCAGCCCATGAGTATGATCTTCAGCTACTCTGGCTATGGGGACCTCCATGAGTTCTTGGTCATGCGCTCACCACACTCTGATGTTGGCAGCTCTGATGATGACAAAACGGTCAAGTCAGCACTCGAGCAAGCTGACTTTTTACACATAGTTACCCAGGTGGCAGCTGGGATGGAGTACCTGTCCTGTCATCATGTAGTCCATAAAGACCTCGCTGCTCGGAACATCCTTGTCTGCGATAAGCTCAATGTGAAGATTCTTGACCTTGGGATGTTCCGTGAGGTCTACTCTGCTGACTACTACAAACTGATGGGCAACAGTCCTTTCCCAATCCGCTGGATGTCTCCTGAGGCTATCATGTATGGCAAGTTCTCCACTGACTCTGACATCTGGTCCTATGGTGTGGTGCTGTGGGAGATCTTCAGCTATGGCCTGCAGCCCTACTGTGGCTACTCTAACCAGGATGTGATTGAGATGGTACGCAACAGACAAGTCTTGTCCTGCCCCGATGACTGTCCTTCCTGGATCTACACACTCATGCTGGAGTGCTGGAATGAATTTCCTGCTCGGCGGCCACGCTTTAAGGACATCCACGCGCGCCTACGTACCTGGGAAAGCTTGTCGAACTACAACAGCTCAGCTCAGACCTCTGGAGCCAGCAACACAACACAGACCAGCTCTCTGAGCACAAGCCCTGTTAGTAATATCAGCGCTGCCCGCTATGTCAGCCCAAAGAAGTCTTCTCCTTTCCCCCAGCCCCAGTTTATGCCTATGAAAGGTCAGATGAGACCAATGGTACCACAGCAGCTTTACATCCCTGTTAATGGCTACCAGCCTGTCCCGGCTTATCCATACCTCCAGAACTTCTACCCCATGCAGATCCCTATGCAGATGCACTCGCAGCAGATGCACCCACCGATGGTTCCTAAGGCTGGCTCACACCACAGTGGCAGCGGTTCTACTAGCACAGGTTACGTGACCACAGCACCGTCCAACGCGTCCGGCACTGAGAAGGCTGGTCTACTGAGCGAGGATGCCAAGGCGTCCGATGAGAACACGGCTGATGGAGGCTCCCAGAACGGCATGCACAATGATAATTCGTCAGTCCCTGAAACTGAGCTTCTAGGGGATAACGACAACCCACGCATCGATGACATGGACATGCATTTGGAGGCGTAGGTGGCCTTTTGGAATCTAGCGGGAGGTTTTCTGTGAAGTGTGACTGTAGCTTCTGCCAGTATGAGCATCAGCATAAACAAGCAGTGAAGGGAAATTATTGATTGAGACAAAAACTGAATGTTATTTTGAACTGAATGTCATTCACTAAAATGACTTTTCACATTTGGAGGCTGTACCTCTTGGTGAATGCTATACCCTGCTGCTTTTCACCTGCAATGAAGAATTTTCTCACCTTTCTACAGTAGGTGGGTTGCTGACACGATGCATTGACTCTTTTTTTTTTTTATATCACGTTTGTTGCAGAAGCCATTCAGAAGAATTTCAGTTCTTACTGTTGCTGTGCAACATGAACTATTGTATTTTTATATTTTTATGAGGACTTTTATACGTCGCCCATTAATGTGTTAGATTTTCTGTTGTGTTTTCACTTAACAATCATATTGGAAACGTCAGGTGTGCTCAATATTTATCTCATGTTTTCAGTTACTATGAGAATAAGACTTATGTTTACTGCATTCATGCGTATGGAAATGTGTTTATGCCTATGCAAGACTTTTTATACCGAAACTGCCTGAATTATTGTGAAGTGTCAGATAGAAAGGAAATAAGATTGATTGTCACACTTTGCACTCTGACTGTCATTTATCTTACATGGAATAACTGATATTATGAGGTATTTTCACCCAAAATAAAGTTTTTAGCTGTATACGCATTCACATGTTGATGGATAATTAATACAAGTGTATTTTACAATACAGTTTAATCCTCTAGTCGTGGGTGGTGCTATAACATGAGTTTAAAAATGTAGTTTTAACTGCAGCAGTAGCGACACGGCAGATACAACAGCAGATATCTGAGCCTCTATTTAGACGTCATTGATTTGGACCCTGGAAACAGCTGCACGATTGTGAGCCCCACCACACTGAGACCATGTGCAAATCTGAAGACAGATAAAAAACCTTAAATCATACACCGATCAGCCATAACATTAAAACCACCACCTTGTTTCTACACTCACTGTCCATTTTATCAACTCCACTTACCATGTAGAAGCACTTTGTAGTTCTATAATTACTGACTGTAGTCCAGCTGTTTCTGTACATGCTTTGTTAGCCCCCTTTCATGCTGTTCTTCAATGGTCAGGACTCTCCCAGGATCACTACAGGTATTATTTGGGTGGTGAATCATTCTCAGCACTGCAGTGACACTGACATGGTGGTGGTGTGTTAGTGTGTGTTGTGCTGGTTTGAGTGGATCAGACACAGCAATGCAGTTTTTAAACACCTCACTGTCCCTGCTGGAATGAGAATAGTTCACAAACCAAAAACATCCGGCCAACAGCGCCCCGTGGGCAGCGTCCTGTGACCACTGATGAAGGTCTAGAAGATGACCAACTCAAACAGCAGCAATTGATGAGCGATCGACTCTGACTTTACATCTACAAGGTGAACCATTTATGTAGGATTGTCTAATAGAGTGGACACTGAGTGGACACGGTATTTAAAAACTCCAGCAGCGCTGCTGTGTCTGATCCACTCATACCAGCACAACACACACTAACACACCACCACCATGTCAGTGTCACTGCAGTGCTGAGAATCATCCACCACCTAAATAATACCTGCTCTGTGGGGGTCCTGACCATTGAAGAACAGCATGAAAGGGAGCTAACAAAGCATGCAGAGAAACAGATGGTCTACCGTCAGTAATTATAGAACTACAAAGTGCTTCTATATGGTAAGTGGAGCTGATAAAATGAACAGTGAGTGTAGAAACAAGGAGGTGGTTTTAATGTTATGGTTGATCAGTGTATGTTTTATGCCTTTGCAAGTGGTATATGGAGACACAAGTCATTTAACAGGAGTCTTATACATCATATATGCAACTGTAAATGGTAATGAAGGAGGTGGAGTTTAAATTCTTTAGGGGTGTGTCTATAGTGTGATCAGAAGGAGGAATGTAATCAAGCCAGCCTGGAACTGTTTTTAGATGTTTTTCTGCTCAGATATATTTGTAATAGTAAGATTATTATTTTTTACAATTTTTGCTTTATTTAAACTTTAGAGATGTTATGCTAAAGAGTAAGCAAATGACCTCCCCATTCATAAAAGAGATCAAACCAAACACACAGTACATGCCTCACGTGGCCCTCACATGTTTTTTATAAATTAAAAATTCAGCTTCAAAGTTTTACTCACGAGTGCTCGGGTGGCACAGCTGTAAATTACGCTAGCCCACTAACTCTGGGATCCAGGTTTCAAATCCACAGTGGTGCTATTGGGCGGATGGGCATCTACATACAGACATGATTGGCTTGGCCTGTAAAGAGGGGGAACAAGTTTAGCAGGTTCATTGCAGACAACAGATTAGTTCCAAAAAGGTGCCACCTGGTGAACAGATGTTAGTTTTGTGTCAAACACCCATGTGTTATCCATTAAAACATCCGTGTGATGTTTTTAAAGTTACTTTCAGGTTAAACTTCTGTTGTAAAAATGTCATTTATGTCATGAATTATTTGGAAAGAAACTGATTTTTGTTTTTCCTTTCCCCTCATTATGTTTAGTGTGTAATATTACATGAATTTAGTTGAAAATCAGATATTTGCTTTTTACCAAGCAGTTATAACAGATCTTACTCAATGTATTGTGTACATCCAGGAACAAGGAGTGTCAAATAAAGCGATATGTGACACATACTGAATTCATATTTTTATTTAGTACTTTTAAGCTTAAAAACGTGTGTTTGGTATATGAATGCATTTGGGTCACCTTTCTGAATGTGCAATATATGGCTAAAAGTATGTGCATTTTTATAATTTTCTGCTACACCCAATGCTTACAGGTAGAAAATCAGTTCTAAGAAATAAATGTTATGCCTTTAGACTTAACAACAGTTTGGGGAAGGCCCTGTCTTATTCCAGCATGACTGTACCCCTGGGCACAAAGCAAGGAAATGCTTTTTTATGGGTTTGGATGAAGGAAAGCTAGTGGCACAGATCCTTGACCTTAATCATTTAAGTCATTTGAGATAAATTGAGGCTGCCCTCCCTCTTCAAAGCATTTCATAGGGGAAAAACATATATACCTTACAAACTGCTTGCAAAATAGGTGTATAAGTTATATATGGACACATCATTGATAGTTTGCTCCAGCATGGGTTTGGTTGGCACAAGGTGACAAAGCTATAGATTTAATGAATTAAGCAAAAAAAAAAAAAACAGATTTTTAAGGAGTCCAAAACTATTTTTAAAGATGCAGTTAGCTGGCTGCACACCAAAGTGTATTTCTGTATGTGCCAGCCTTACTTATCTGGATTGATTTTAACCTGATAAGAGACGTGGCTATTTTAAAACTGGCTACGAAATGTTGAAATTGGTTATGCCATTATTGTAAAGCAAACAAAAAGTTTTAAGGCCTAAATCTTTAGGCATTTGTGATATTTAAAAAAATAAACACAATAAATGTATCCCCACCGTGTAACAGTTTGTATCTTAGTTTGTTTCTATTTAAAAAAATATATACTGTATATATAATATCAGCCATTGTATGGCACCCCTGGAGCTGAGGGGATTAAGGGTCTTGCTCAAGGACCCAACAGTGGCTGCATGGCAGAGCTGGAACTCAACCTTTCAGTTGATAGCCCAAAGCTCTACACACTAGGCTACCAATGTTTTGGATGTTCCCCTGTTGTCCAGGTTTGTTTTCCTTTTCCACTTTATGAAAAGATGCCATGTGGATCGGCCACTACTCTTAGGTCTGAGTTAGTGACTGGATTTGTGTAGAATGCGCTTTAATAAACTGGCTGTGGGTTCAGAATGTGTTCATACACACGTCTGACACCCTCATGTCTGACACCCTCATGTCTGACACCCAGTGTTACCCCGGACTTACCACTAGTTGTAAAGTTGTAAATAAGAACGTATGAAGTATGCGTGATCTGGTGCAGTGATCGTGTAGGTGTGCGCGCTGCTTGGTGGGCGGTTCTGCAATTTGCGGTTCCAAACAAGGGAGGAGCAGGTTCAAAAAAATGTATTTAATCTCAGACATTGTTTGCTGGATTTATTTTTATGATTGTAATCGCATAAACAGGTCCTAGTTTATTTAAAATCTGCATTTTAGAATTCTGCACGTGTTCTGCTGCACATCAGATAAAGTGTTCTGTGCAACTCTGCTGCTACTATGGATTCCAGAACTTGCTACTGGAACTGCGACCGTGAACTGAACTGCGATTTAATGCTAAAAACAAATGTTCCAGTGCGACGAAAACGGGAGTTTACTCCAGACGAGCAGAAGGACGATCATTACTGGCTGAAGCGCAGTCGCAATAACGAAGCGGCGAGGAGATCTCGGGAGCGCAGGCGCACGGAGGAGCGGCTGCTGGAGGCGCGCACCACACAACTCATCCGCGAAAACCAGAAACTCAAAGCAGCACTAACAGCCTTTAATTATCACGGTATTAATGAAGCTGTGATGAAACATCAAGTCAGAGATCTGTCCGGTAACTCTTATCTTGGATCTTGGGCTGATTTTCCAGCATCTGCATCTGTACCAAGAACATCACCAAAAAGTTTGTCCTGTGCGCTCTCGAGTGGATGTGATTTCAATTCTGTCTATAAATCTGAGATGGAGGGCTTCCCTATTGCTTCATACATGAGACCTGTCCAGGATATTGTTCATCCAAGAGACAGCTATGTCAGTGGACATTTGGGGATCCATGTGCCCATTAATAATCCTGCAGTAAACTCGCACCATAATCCTGCTCCATTTACTCTACGTGAAATGCTGACTGATCAAGAGCATTATTACACTAACAGGAATAGAAAAACTGAATACCAAGGACACCTAGCCGGAGCGGCCTTACATGGGCTCTCTGTGGACAAGTTTGCCTTTTCAAGATCTGGCCTGGAGTTCCACAAAGACTGCTTTTGCAGAGGATGTAAGAAATCATGCTACATCCCACCACATAGATGTACTCAAATCATGTTGGATGAATCATATGCTGAAGAGACTCCCATCATCAAGGCCAAAGAAATGAGCAAAACTGTTACTGAGTCAGGGCGTGTTTCAACATTGCCCCTTTTGCCACACAAACTACGCTACAAAGCTAATAAAAAGCAGCATGGTGAAGATCTCTCCTCATCATAAGATTGCTTATTTTACAAAAATGTGACTGCCTAGTTCTAGACAACAATGGGTTCTTGGTTATGTCTGCCATGCTATAAATCATGTCATGCCACATTTTTCTGTTTTCTGGTTTACCGAAATTATTTGCATTACATTACCTTCTACAGTTACATTTTCACCCACAGTTCTTTATTGTTAAGACAGTCTTTAGTAAAATGGTACAGATTTGCCTACATTTTTGTATTTGCCATTTTTGAATACATAATTTCAGACTCCATAGTTTCCAATGTTTGGTTCTTATTTGTTTCCGTTCCACTTTGTTTCTGTTTTGAGAAGTGATGTTGTTTTTAATGACTCTTCAAATGTAAATATGGATAATTCACATGGAAAATTGGTGCCATAATAGTCAACATGTATGCATTCACACCACAGACTAATCAGGTCTAATTAGAAGTGTTATACCTGGTACCAATAATTAATTTCAGATTTGCATTTTCATTCATTGATTTCTTTATTCATTCATTGTCTGTTTTACCACAAGTTTTCATGGTCAGGGTCGTGGTGGGTCTGATTCATTAAGAGAAAGGCAGAAAACACCCCAGACAGGTTGCCAGTCCATCACAGGGCAGACACACACACACACACACACACACACACACACACACACACACACTAAGGGCAACTTTTGCAACAATTTTTTTTTAAATAATAGCTTCAGGTGACCTGACTGCACCTTGAACTCTGGGAGGAAACCGGGGCACCCGGATGAAACCCACGGGGACACTGGGAGAGCAAGCAAACTTGCATATACTGAGTGGGTAGCGCTATCATATACACATGCCTAACACATAATGTCCTTTTTCATAGCTTTATTAAGGCAATAGTGACAAAAAGTATTGTATATATTGTAGCCTTTTGGTATTGTATTTGCACATGCACAGTGAAAGCATGTTGTAATCAGTTGGCATTTGTCTAACAGTAAATTCAGCTTTTGTCTTATCTGGGTTGGTGTGTCTGCAACTTCTTTAATCATACATCATACCGACAAAAGCAATAAATCATCTTGATCTTTATCCCAAAAATGATTCACTGTCTGGGTATACATGAGTTATTTGGTTAATGACTTTAGTTGTTGTCTCCACATTTATATTGATTATCCCCTAATATTTCTTTATAATCTATATAATCATTAAAACGTACTGATTTTCATTATGGTCTGCATTTTTCTTTACTAACAGCAGGAGGCGCACAGACCAAGCTTGAAACTAAATAAAGCAGGTTGTGATCAGGTTGTGATGTGGTTGTGTCTCTGAAACAGGACGGTAGAGGTAGCCATTGGTGTTTGTTCCGAGACTACATGCAGGTAACCATTAAAATTGTGCATTAATAACAGTTGGACAAAACAGACAAATTTAAACATTGTATTGGAATGTGGAATGTATTTAAAAACTCGCCTGTCTGTCAAATCTATCTTTTTTTTTTTTAAATCAGTATAATACAGCTGTGTACGTGTGCCAACCAATCTGAACATGGAATTAAGTGAAAACAATGTAAAATGCTATTTAAAAGCCACATGAATTACCTATGTGTTGATCATAGTAGCATAATTATAATATTTTCTGACAGGTATGGTGACATAGGTAAACTAAGGATGTACCTATCCCATTTATTCCTTTTTCAACATAATTCCAATATTGGTGGTGTAAATGGTGGTCATTTGATTTAAAATAAAATTAATCAAATGTTTACATATGTTAATGTTTACGTAAGTCAAAATATTTTTTTAAATAAAATAAAAAAATCTGTATGTCAGGGCAGTTGTAGCCTAGTGGTTAAGGTACTGGACTAGTAATCAGAAGGTTGCCGGTTCAAGCCCCACCTCTGCCAGGTTTCCACTGTTGGGCACTTAACCCTCACTTGCTTAGATTGTATACTGTCACAACTGTAATTCGCTTTGGATAAAAGCGTCTGCTAAATGCCGAGAATGTAAATGTCATGACATTATTAAGATCTTATAATTGGAGCACACTTATCTATCCAAAAATGGTAGAAATAAAGTTATTGTGGGTGGGTTGTAATATTATAATTATAATATAATGGGATTTATTTTTACATTGTCATGGAGACTGTCAATCCCTGGCATTTTCTTTACTATTTTCATTATTTTTTGACAAAAAAAACAAACAAACTATGTGGTCCCATAATTTCGTGATAAGTGAAGTTCCAATACATACATGACCATGTGTATGTGGATTTTTTGTGTTGTCAGTCAACATCAAAGTTATTTACAGTGTAAAATGTCAGTGATGTGTCCAATAGAATTTGATCCATCCAAAGGACCAAAGTGCCAACCAGATTGACCCACATTACGATTCAATTCTATAAAACTTTTTGCAGTGTATTTACTTGGTAAAGGGTATGTACTTTAGTGATCCCTGTTTAATCAAGTTTTAACTTTGTTTTGATATAAATAAAAAAGGGTGGCCCAACTAGTAGTGTATGTGTTGCACACCAAAATGGGTCCTGGGTCCCATTCCAACGTCCTGTGTACATAAACAGTGTGTCAATTCTGCCCCTGTACCGAGTGGGTTTTCTCCAGGAGCTCCACTTTCCTTTGACCTCACACTTTGATTACATTCATGACAGAAATGTTAATTACTGGTTACACAAGATCCATCAGTTTACAAGTTTTTAATATCAAACACAATCATGGACAATTTTGTATTTCACATTTACCTCACTTGCATGTCTTTGGACTGTGTGAGGAAACCGGAGCACCCGGAGGAAACCCATACAGACACGGGGAGAACATGCAAACTCTACACAGAAAGAACCCAGACCGGCCCACCTGGGGATCGAACCCAGGTTATTTTGGGTTATTCTGGCTTTGATCCCAAGGCGACAGTGCCACTCTCTGAGCCCCACGTGTAAATGTTTTCTCTCCTGCGCTCGATTTGCGCTTTTTCTAAGAAGCCTGTACAAACGAATGAATGAAAAATAAATATCTGAAGATCAAGTGAGCAAACATTTAAACATGTTTCTCCTTGTGACTTAAAAATAACCCAAGACCAATAACCTCTTAAGTCGAGCAGCCTGGTTTTCCCCCGAATACCTCCGTCTAGTTCTTGGATTTTCGGCTCCATTAGGTCAGTTACACTTTGCATGCAATTCCTATCCCAACATACAGGAGCTCATTCATTTGCATTAGACAGACAGCATTGGTTTAAATTGGAAAATGCCGGATTCCTATTGGCTGAGAGAACTGTCAGTCAGCACACGCTGCCAATACATTTCTGCAGTGACCTACTAACACAGATCCATGAGGCAGCAGTCAGTCAGGAGGGAAGGAGCGCAGGAGAAACAGGGAAGAATTATCTCACTGTTAACGGAATTTATCTGCTCATGAAACGAAGAGTTCATACACGCCGTTTAATACCGAGAAATATAGAACAGAGCTTGGGGAAATAAAAGGTAGGCATGTTTATGTTTTCATTACTTCAATTACGGGCAGCTGACTGAATTATTTGGACAGTTGCTGGTTTGTTTAGTCTGTTACACTGGCTGTTTTTAATGGCTACACTTGTCTATTTCTGAATCTTCAGCTGGTAAAGTAGGAGTATATTTATGTATATGTTGTTTATCTGAATGTAGCGTTTATCCTGTTGCTTAGATTTGCTTCATTTTAACTGATTAACCGACTACATTTTCCCATGTCTATTCAACTGACCGTTCAGACTTGCTCTGTGACCCGTAAGCACATGAATCATAGAGGCTGGGAACTACTAAAACAATTGGAATTGCATTGTGACACAATTCACATTATTTTGAATTAACCTCATTGAAATGTACATTCATAATACATCAGATCAACATTTTACTTGTGTTGCCAAAAGAAGGAAACAAAAAGCCAACCTTCTGTTTATGCAATCTATATTATTTAGGTTGAAATAATGTATACAATTGAATTACATTGTGACACGATTCACATTTTTAAAAATGTATATACGTAATGTAAACACAAAATACATCAGATCTTGCACATTTTACTCGTGTTGCTGAAAAAGGAAACAAAAAGTCAAGGTTTAAATAATATATACAATTAAATTACATAAACAGCTTTTTTTTATGCTGGTGCTGTAGTTCTGTAGCATCTCTAACATTCTTCCCAAGTAAATTACCAGTAAATGTGTCCCAAATGCAGTAATAATGAGATATTTACAGTGAGAAGCTTACAGACAGACCTGGTGCGTAATTTGCTTTGTATGGTGACTGACGCTCACGATTATTCTAATCCATGCTGAATGAAGGGCATCTTGAGGTTGTGAATGAACTGCTATGGAGAGCATACAGCCCTAATTTAGTGTATTTTCTTTATATTTATTGTTCCACTTGGATAAATGCGTAAACACGTTGCGCTGTAGTCTTTACAAACTGTTACATGCTCGTGTCGGTGCAGTATCGGCGCTATTATGGCCGATCAGTGGGACGCATTGTTTTACACTCCTGTTCGGGACTTGTTTATGTCTAATCGCTTTACTTAAACGGATAAGACACAGTGGATGTTTGTCTACGATTAAAAAAAACCTCATGCGCTGTAGAGTCACGCTGATCGTCCTGTAATGTGAGTGGATTACAAAGCCTCCAGCCGAACACCTGAAACAAACACGCATCTGGAGCTGAATTTTTCACCTATTAAAGCGACATAAAAGCTCTTTCGTGGTGCTCGCTGTGATAACTTTAGGGCATTATTGTGCTGTATAAGCAGCATGTTTCAGACGATCCCGGTTTGTTGCGTTTTACTGTAAATTGTTGCAGTTCAGCCACGTGTGATTGTGATAGTGACGATGGCTGCTCGCATTCCTTTGTTCAGCAAGGGCGCACCGGCCCGAACCTGCAGCGTTCACATCTTACTCCTACCTTTAAACTTTCTGGGGGTTTTAAATGATTTTTAGTGAAGCACAGAACCCATTCGGTCTGATCGATACCCCACTGCTGGTATTGACAGTTCAGATCGCCTGATTATTAGTCAAGGCGGCTGCTTGTTCATCACCGACACGTTGAAGGTCAATGCCATCCCCCCCTGCCTAAAAACCAAAACAAACCAGATCCGATTTATTAATCACATCCTCCTGCTTAATCATGCCGATATACGAGTACTGTTGTAAGATTAAGTGAACTGAGTGAGTAAAATGATATAATAGTCTTTATTTAAATCTGTCCTATAGCTGTTTGTGTTACTTTTTTTTGCGTAACCGATCCCCAGCCGATGACGTCATGCCAGTGCTCATGAGGCGCTCCGCCGCGGCGCAGTTGCATAATGTGTTGTAGAAATGATATAACACCTTCCTAAAAAGTTTTGTAACTCCTCGTTATATTTTTAGGCGCCCTGGAACGAAGGGTTCTTTTTTAACTGTACTGGGCGTGCATTTCATCAATTAAAGCTGCTGGTTATTTGGGGTCTCTAAAACCAAGCCACTGCTTCAGATTTCAGTAAATGGGGTGGGTGTATTGTTCACTATCAAAGTGATATATTTTATATTAATTTCTATTTTCAGCATTTAGCAACTGAAGAAAATGTAAAATGTAAATGATATACAATGCTGAGTAAAATGTGTCTTGTTAATATCAGTTTCACATTACAAGCCCAGTAGCCTAGTAGGAAGATTAAGTTCTTTAGAGTAATATGAACCAGTACCATACAACATATTTAAAATGAAATTCATTACATTGTGACAATGAGCACTGGAGCATTAGCAACTCAGTGAAATGTACATAACATTATCAGCTGACAAGGTTGCTGAATGTGATGAGCCAGAGGCAAGAGCAAGACTGCTGCACCCGCCATGATGTCACGCTTCAGAAACACTGAGGAATTCAAATACAAAAGGAACAATGTGCTGCTGTCCAGAGCATGCTGCTACCATTACCCTCTGAACCTGGCACACAAATACCCATTCATAACACTCAAACAAAAATGAACTTTTACAGAATCAAAGTTAGCGTTGGTGCTGCACAGCTCTAAGAATCTGAGTTTGCTCCTCACCTCCAGTTATAGAGATTAGAATGTTCCTATAGTTTTTTAATAGGTTTTCTATAGTTTTTCCTGTTCACCTATCAAACATGCAAACATCTGGGTTAACTACGCTTATTGTGAATTAGTAAGTGGATGTTGCCCTGGAGTTGATGTTCTTGCCTTGTGCCAAGTATATCTGAGTGGTGTTGGACCCACCGCAACCCTGACCAGTATAATGCAGTCAGTGAAGATGAATAATGAGTAAATGTATCTAGTGCGTTAATTTTATATTCTAATAACTTCATTGTCAGAAGAAAATGTGCATGATAGTGCTGCAGATTATGATTGGCACAGCACACCTTCAAGAATCCAGGTTTGATCCTGATCTCTGCATTAGATCTACTTTTGAAACGTGTCACTAGGTGGCTTGACATAAGTGAGTGTGTGATTTCCTGCAGTGGACTGGCACTGAGATAAACTGACAAATGACAGACTAAATATAAATTAATTAATGAATAAATTGGTTTTAGTGAATATTTGGTTGTAATACGATACAGACTGGTTACAGATGAAAGCAAAATAACCAAAATAATGTTTCTTAGTGAAGTGTTGGGTCACTACAAGCAACCAGATTTGCTTCATTGTGATTTGCCAAAGAGGGTGGCATGGTGGTTTGGACGGTAGCACTGTTACTTCACAGCAAGAAGATCCTTGGTTTGATTCCCGACCTGTCTGTGGTGTTTCCTACTTTCGCCCTGTCAAACGTACCCAGGATAAAGTGGTGGTAAAACAAGCAACGAATAAATGACTTGCCAAAAAATCTACACATCTCAAAAACAATACTGGACGGACAGAACTCCCCATGCTTCCGATAGATATTCTCTCATAGTGTTTGATGTGTTGCATCTAACAGTTCCTTCCAAAATCTCCCACTGTGTTCAATTAGGTAAAGATCTGGTGACTGTAAGGGCCAAAGTACATGAGTTACATTATTTTCAGACAGAATAAGTGTTTGTTGTGTTTCTAGGCTTCTTTTATCCATCTGTATAAAAAACAGATTGAAACGATTAAATTATTAGTACGCAACTATCTATTCATTAAATAAAATACTTTCATGGGTGAAATGTTGTAAGGGTCGAGTTTTGTCACACCATAAATATAAGTAGGCTGTTGGAACATCTGAAGCTGATAAACATTACTTGCGGTAAGCCTGTAATTTAGGATGATTTATGATGAATGACTCATGCATATTTTATGGGAAGCTGACATCCCTGCTTGGAAAAACTGAGGTCAGCCATTGTTAGAGTCAGATTTTACTTAACATTTGTATACTTCTGTCATTTCTAACATTGTTCATTATGTGTCTTTTCAACAGGTTCTCATAGATCAAATCTCCTCCAGACTGGCACCCATGACTCGTCTAGTGTGTTTATGATGACTGTGTTTCTGCTTCAAATGAGCGAGATCTTATGAGCTTATGCAACCAGGATCACATCACTGAGCAATATGCAGGCCATTAAGAACGAGCCTCCTTACAACAGAGACGATGCCCTGGTTTTAGCCGTGGCTCTGCAGGGTGCAGACAGGGACTTGACCGGTCAGAACCTCCCCAACATGTCCTTCAAGGCCAAAGCAAACACGTGCCGCAGAAAGCGAGAGTTTATTCCAGACGAAAAGAAGGACAATCTTTACTGGGAGCGGAGGCGCAAGAACAATGAGGCGGCCAAGCGCTCTCGGGAGAAGCGCCGCATCAACGACATGGTCCTGGAGAACAAGCTGATGGCGCTGGGCGAAGAGAACGCCTCGCTTAAAACCGAGCTCTTGTCCCTGAAGTTAAAGTTTGGATTGTTAAGCTCAGCTGCCTATGCTCAGGAGGTGCAAAAGATCTCCACTGCTACTAACTCCCTGTTTGAGGAATTGATGTCGCCTGACGGTGACAAAAGCCCCTACCCCAAAGAGGTGGATTCATCATGTCTGAGCAGCAGCTGCATATCTGTTATCAAGCACTCACCTCACAGCACCTCATCAGATGGATCAGACTCAAGCAGGACTCCCGAGATCTTCAAGCAAGAGGCCAATGAGAGTGCCAGCTTCGCCAGAGAAAGATCCAGTCCATATGAACTTTACAGAAATTACCTGAACAGCCATCCTCACTACAGTTATTCCCAGCCATCCCCTTTCCTACAACTCACCAGATCATCAAGCAACTCCCCCCGTACCTCAGATGGAGACGATGGTATTGTGAGCAAGTCTTCGGATGGGGAAGATGAACAGCAAGTCCCTAGAGGTCTGGCATCCTCCAGTGCAGACCAAAAGAGCGTGATTGTGTCTGCTGTCAAAGTGCCAGATGCCAGCGCTTCAGCTCTGCCCCACAAGCTGCGAATCAAGTCCCGAGCCCGCCAGATCAAAGTGGAGTCTATCGATCCTGATTACGACACCTCAGTGAAGTTGTCTTCCCCAATCGACATGTCTGCGAGAGGATGCTACCAGATAGGTCATGGGACTACACCAGAATACACCCAGTCAGGTCTTAGCCCATTGTCCCCGCAGGCGAACAGAATCCAGGACTGGAGCCAACAGTCTGAGTACTGGCTCAAAAACCAACCAGAGGTTCTACCAGTTGCCTACAAGAACAGACTCTGCCCTGACTCGCCCGGGCCTGTGACTAACAAACTGGTTGACCTTAGAGATGGCTGCTATACCATCTCGGAATCCGAGAACTTGTACTTGAAAAAAGGCATTTCTGACCTGTCGGCAGAAGTGGTCTCACTAAAAAAACTCTTTGCAACACGTCAGGGGTCCGTTATTGAGTCCACCAAAAGCACTACTAAACATGACTTGTTTTTGAAAGGATGTTATTCAAACTGAGGCTTGTTGGGCTACTACATGCAAGTTTTCATGCTGTTGTCTTTAAGATTTGTACATTAATGTATGTTTTTTTATTATTATTTTTGTTTGTTTACAACAAATGTACGTAAGCACTGAAGCACCATTTTGTCTCGTTCACCTTTCCAGGGTGTTTAAAATTGTAATGTGATATGAATTGTCTAAAGATTTTGAATGAACTGCAGCTCTAGACTGACAGTGCCTCCTTTAAACTTTGTTTACTGTGTAATTTCTATGGAGGTTAACACTTTGTACCCTGGGTTCCCTTTGCGGAACAGTAGGTAGCATTTTTTTCATGTTCATAAACTCTTAATAAAATAAATATTGCTTAAGGAACTGCATTGTAATGCTTTATTGTACAAATACTGTACGTATGACTCCAGCCAGAAATATGACAGGTGATTTTCAAACCACATACAGTAACATGTTTTGCATTGTGGGTAATGTCTCAAACTAAATAACTAGTAGAGAAAAGAACAGTTTACTTGATATTTCAAGCATGTTCAAGAAATATGACGATCTTACGATTTAAATAGCTGAAAGTACTATTAATTAAAAAGTCACTATATGTGTTTTACAAGCTGTGTGTAATTAATTTATGCAAAAAAAAATTTGCATCTGGTGTAAACAGGGTTACGAAATGCTCAAATTCAGTCTCAGTGATTTACATCAATTAAACTTGATTTATTACCTAGAAATAATTAAATCTACTTTGTTAGGACATTTTTACATTTGTGGCAAAGTGGCCCTATACTGCATGGATATTTTATTAGGCAAGCCAACCTTTTATAAAACCCAGTAGCTAAATTAGATTTTTTGTTGATTTTCTAGGTAAAAATAAGTTAACACATACTTCTTTAGTGCACAGTATATATTTATTATAATCAATTAAGCATATATATTTTTTGTTTCGGCTGCTCCCATATAAGGGATCATCATAGCATATTTTTCAGGTCAGTGTACCTGATTTAGCAAAGATTTAGCTTTCTGATTTTATCTGGGTTGGGACCTGCACTAAAAATTGCTCTGACAGGGCTGTTTAACTATTTGACTTGATTCAAGAATTTTTCACACTGACAAATCTACATGATTCCAACCTTGCTTAAGTTCCCCCAAATCATTACAGATTTGTCACCAAATTCAATGCGAGGGGGAGCCTCCCACTAACCATTAAATGATCAGGTGGGCCAAGCTTATTTGCCTGTTTCAAACTGTCCTCGCCATGCACTTTACTCCAGCTGCCATTTGCTATTCGTTTTGAAGGTCACTTTGTGGATAATATTTAAATAAATTAGAGATTATCCCTGTGAGTGATTCACGGCCAAAATGTGGCTTTGTTGTCTCCAATGGAAGCAACCTGACACTCACTCCTCATTTCATGTATCAGTAAAGCCAGAACTGAACCTTTCTTTTCCACCCTTTTGACATGGTCAATAGGTATTTTTTAAATACAGTTACTTGTGAAGGATTGCTAGCACTGTATGCAAAAGGGGTAACTCCTAAACTTTTCACTTTTGTTTTGCCCCTGTAGCAATTTAAAAATAAATAAACATTTTTTTAATTTAATGCCTGCAACAATCTTAAAAATGTAGTGATGGGCAAAATAAGATTTTACAGAACATTTATAAAAATGTTTATATAAATATTAAACCATTATTTAATAAGCAGGTTGAATTGTAACATAAGATAATTATGATCGAATCTAAAAAGAGGATCCACTGAAGACTTTGCCAGCACAAATGGGTCAAGGCTCCTCAATTTGTGACCAGCTTCATGGGAGACTTGTTAATCAGTTCAAAAAGAACATTTCTCAATCAAAATTGAGGGCTTTCACCATCTACCATGAATAATATTGTAAATGGAATTCGAAAAGGGAAAGGCTAGAACATTCTGGCGTCAGTGCTCTTATTTCCTGGGTCCATGGTTATTTCAGCAAGACAGCGCACACGCTACAACGGTGTGGCTTAATAGACACAGTGTATGTGCATGACTGGCCTGCCTGCAGTCCAGATGTTTCCTATTGAAAATGTTTGTTGCATAATGAAGAGGAAAATCAGACTATAGTGATCACAGACTTTGAGTAGCTGAAGTCTTGTATCAAGCAAAAATTGGCAAAATTCCACTTTTGCAAGCATCAAATTGACATGCGTTTATATTTACAAAACACAATGCATTTGGTCAGTGCAAATATGGAAAAATGTCAGTTTGTCAGTGAAATAAATTTCACAACAACCCCAGATTATTCTTTTTTTTATTATCTGGACAGAAAATAGACAATTTACAATACAAACATAAATAGTCTTGCTTGAATTACCTGGCCAATCTATGACCTGAATCATGGAAGATTTTAACACTGATACCATTGTACTCTTGGAGAATCAGAAATGGTTTGCAAGGATAAATGGACTGAAATTAAACCACAATATTGCAAAAATTTAAGTATGTCTTAGTGTAATTATGTAGACGCTATGAACAATAACGCTTTTTAACATTTATTTTTATGAATTTAAACAGAAAAAGTTTAGAAAAGAAAAACTTGATTATAACACAGTTGACAAATTGACAGAATCTCAAATGGTGCTTTACTCCATCTGTAGTGCACTATATCAGATATAAATGAATGTCTTTTACACACTACATAGTGCCCTACTGATCCAATAAGGAATGATTTGAAATCGTTCCCGTTTTTTGGCTGAGCAGACTGGGAAACCCACTTTGCCGTAGGAACCCGGGTCACGTGACTAGCGAATGACGTCACTCAGAGTTCAGAGTTGAAAGTCAGACTAGCTGCAGCAGAGAGGTATGGCGCTACTGGTCGGACGCAGAGTTGCATTTAGACCGCAAACTTCGACGAATTTCGAACATGTTTGCAGATTTCGAGACGTTTTGCTTCGCCTCGGTGTTGGAGGTGCCGGCCGCGTGGGGAATGGCGGCGCTATGCGGCAGTTTAGCTCGGACGCTGATGACCTGAGCGTCAGGTATTTGGACGGAGAGGAATCAGGTAGAGTGAACCGACTCCCAACTGATTCACTGCTGATCCTCAATACTGTAATAAATAATACATTCATTTAAAATGCACACCAGTGTTTATGTAAATACTAATGCATGTCGGTACAAGCAAATAAAAACAAACATAAAACTAGACGAACTGCACACACACTTATAACAAGCTTAAAGCCCTCAGTATAAACAAAACAAGTGCGTGTCCGCAGCGACGTCATCAGCACTACATTGCACTTTTTGGGTGGCTCGGTGGGTAGCCCTGTCGCCTCACAGCAAGGAGGTCATGGGTTCGATCCCAGTTTGCATGTTCTCCTCATGTCTGTGTTGGTTTCCTCCAGAAGCTCCGGTTTCCTCCCACAGTCCAAAGACATGCCAGTTGGAGGTAAATTGGAGATACAAAATTGTCCATGACTGTTTGACAATAAAGCATGAACTGCTGAATATTTTAACTAACTTGTAACTACGAGTAACTACCTGTCCTGTCATGACGTTAAAATCCTAATCAATAAATAAAAAAAACATTGCACTTTTTACTGCAGGTTACCTTTCTATAAGTACCATTGCCAAGCCAAGCCCACGTTATCACATTAACCACAATGCACTACACTAGGTTAGTATCCCAAAGAGCCAGCACTGGGGAGGGGAGTAGGGTAGGGTTCAATTAAGGACATACCAGTTTTTAAATAAGCTTTCAAGCCATGCATATCAGACCCCGGACCCAGTGTCCAATATATGACTATATTCACCATGTGATGAATTATGTAGCATTAGGACAATCGTAAATTCTTACAGTGCCCTACACTAGGTCAGTGTCTCAATTAACCAGCCTTAGGGCTGCGCAGTGTGGTACAGTTTTCACTTTTTGTGGAATTAGGAGTAATACCCATACAAAGGACCTTGTCAGGGATTGAAAGGAATGGTGATCACTTTCTAATTGGTGCACTTAGATGTGTTGCCGTTGTTTTAAAGCTTGACTTTGGCATCTCTTTACCAATCTACTGAGCTTGTCCTGTTTTGCCAACATTTGTTGACAATGCTGTAAGTTTTTTCAATTTTGCAAGGTCACCATTTTTCATGACCTTTGCTGGAATTTCATCCAAACCAGCTGACTTGACCATGGATCTTGACCATGGATCTTGATTTTGACTTTCTAAAAGGTCACCCGTTGGTTTAGAGTTTCATAGAAGTGTTCTCCTGTTTCGCTCTTGTGCATTAAAGAGTTTCTCATCTTTGTCCTTGACTGGAACAAGGAGCAATGCCAGTAGTACAGACCGCTCATTTACACTGCTGTACAGGGTCTTGGTATTCTGTCAGTCGACTTCTTCCTGCCCCTCTTCTCCCACTTTGCTGAAGCTACTCTTACCAGCCTATCCAACTCTTCATATCTTTGACTTCTTTCTTTTATTTCTTAAACATCCTTGGCCTGGTCCCTTTTCAGCTTTGCGTTCATCCTCTTCCAGATTAGCTTTCATGATTGATTTTGGATTGATTTATCTGTTGGCATTGGTTTTTTTTGGAGTCTTTTGCTGCGTCCTCTGCACTATTTCTCATTTCATATACTTAAATGATGGTTTGAACTTTGGCGTGACCATGGTTGAAATACGCTGTGATCCACTTACTAACAGAATTCCAACAAATAAGGGCTTTGGCTGCTTGTTTGCCAAGGATCAGACCAACGGCAAATTCATGCCTCTCTAACTAAGTACAGAGTAATTTTCTTTTCCATTGTTGCTAATTTGGCCACTCTATGTCCATAAGATTTTGCGGCCATCCATCCAGTGATTGATGAATACTCGTAGGAGTTGGGCGAGTTTTTACTTTTACTTAGAGGGTCATGTAGAGGGTCCACACATTCCACATTTCAATCTTTGTGACATTCTTGGCTGAAAAGCTCGATTTCAACTTTGGGCACCGGAAAGCATTGTTGGTTTACTCTGACATCATCATATGACTTGAATCCAAAATTCTGTATGAATGACTAGAATTACTTCTAGAATTGCTTCTTCTCACTGTCTCTATAACGGTTGTGGGTTTTGCGATGGATGGGTTGCGAGCCCTACACCCAACCCCCCTTCCTTCAGTTGGGCATAAAATAGAGACTGTATTGCCTTTTCAGATTTACAGGGCTATACACCAACACCAACATTACACTTTGTAGGAAATGGAGTGTGTTTTTGATAATACAGTGTAAGAAACCCTACAGAAATCACCTTTATTTACTATATAATGTAGTTTTAGCTAGTCATGACGTAAAGCTAAACATAACCTAATTTAATGTCTAATTTGGCCCAAAATTGGAAATGTATAACAGTTGTATTTTTTAAATATACATTTGGAGAAAACCTAAGGTACATTTGAAGACCCACCATTTTTACTCATTTATTAATACACTGCACTAAATTACTGTCCAAATTGTGTATTTTCTTAACCATTCCTCAATATTCAGATCCTGTAACTTGCAGAAACTGGCAGACTTTAAGTAAAGGGTTATCAGTGCCCATACCAGTAGACGAAGCTTGTGTCTAATTGTAGGTTTATTGTTTGTTCTCTTACATTTACATAGGGACACACATGTTTAAGGAAACAATCTGTGCTGCCAAAGTTCCACGAAATTGTAAATAAGTTTAATGCAAATTGATGACACTGGAAATGCATGTGTCTGACTTTTACTGGTCAGGCAGAGGCTTTCCCTAGAGAAAACTAGAAATGTCCTGCAGAAGCAAATTGGTATGGCTGGCACAACACGGCAGCAAGCAGCGACAGAATTTGCACACGGACACTTCTAACCCTAGACCCCGAAAAATCTGATCCTGTACTTTCTGCTGTTTGTGAGATGGGTGTCAGAGTAATAGAGCCACTAAACTAGTTGTTACTCTCAAACCTGATAGTAAAATCTAATCCAGGCTTTTGCATGCTTGGAATAGTTATATAACTGCACAAAACCACACTGTTTAAAGAGTTTTGTGAAGACAGAGCATTAAATTAGTTTCCAGTTGACCTTGGGACATGATATCAGTCTTAAGTCCAGGCCTTCAAAGGTGAAATGTAGATAAGATTATATGGACTACACTGTATGGACTAAAGTATTGGGGCAAATCGTCTAATCTTTGAATTCATGGGTTTCAGTCACAGCTTTTGCTAACAGTAATAAATCAATTATATTAAGGAAATAATATGTTTCCCAGTTTGCAGCAACAGTTTTAAAAAGGTCTTGCCCAGTTCCAGCAGGATTGTGCCCTTCTGCACAAAGCAAAGTCCGTGAGTCTAAGCTTGGTTTAATGAACTCCAGTGGCTTGCAAAGAGTTGGAACTGAACTGGAAAATCAAGACAGAATGTCCAACAAGCTCACGGTTAAGTGTCCAAATACATATGGCCATATAGTGTATGAGGGTTTTGAGTTTCAAAACAGCTAGCATTAGGTAACTTTTGGAAGAGTGTTTGAGTAAAAGGTGTCCCCACCCAAGTTCACAAGAACAAAGTTAAATTTGCCCTACAAAAGTTCCAGTCAGTTAAACTTTATGGAAATAAGGTCAAGCAGGTGCATTTCTAAGAAAATAATGTAAACTGGCCATAATTTACCCTATACTAAGTTCAGGGAAATGTTGTGAAGTGGCAAATAAGGGTGTCTGGTACAGCTGCAGGTTCAACATGATTTACATGTTTACGTGCTTACTGCTGACCTCAGTGACCTCCATGACCTCAAAAGGATGAACCTTTGCTTTGAAGTATTTCCAGTTTGTGAGATGAGTGTTGGAGTAATATAGGGCGGTGGTAGCTCAGCGACTAAGGTACTGGCCTAGGAAACAGAAGGGTGGTGGTTCAAGCCCATCTACTGCCAAGCTGTTTTGTTAACTTTGTGTTCAGTAACAAGTGTAAGTCGCTTTGGATAAAAACGTCAACTAAAATGTAAATATAGAACCAACTTGATGACCTCAAGACATAGACGTGCAAGTGAGGTGAATTGGAGATACAAAAATGTCCATGACATTAAACTTGAGCTGATAAATCTTCTTTAACAGAAGAACGTCAGCACTAGAACCGTGCAGTTGCTTAGTTACATCATGCAGGTGTCATAAAAACATGAATGAAAGTGCATTTACGCGGTGAATGTCAGTGCTGTTTCCTGATGAGAGTAAGCGTGAGAGGTATGATAACGTCACTCTCAGGTCTGTAGAGCTATGAGTGATTTTGGTCTTAAGTGCACTGGCTTTCCAGAAATAATTCTAAGAGACTTGATGAACATCACATGGCTTATAATGAAACACTTTTAACAAATTAGCAGATTTCTTTTTCCATTTTTTTGTTGTTTAACTTGGGCATCTTGGTGTCACAGCTGCCACAGCAACCTGGCCATCTGAGTTTGATCCTAATGTCTGATCACCATCTGTGAGGAGTTTCTCACTGTATGGGTTTTCTTTAACATGCCAGAAGATTTAGATTGCCCCCTCTAAATTGCCCCCAGGTATGAATAAGTGAGTGAAAGTGTGATTGTGATGCTATAAACTTACTTTATAATCAGTGTGCATTCCTGCAATTCATCAAATTCATCAAACTTTGGTTGGAATCGAAATTGGCAATTTATGATAGATGCACTTTGAATACATAGTTGTAAGATATTTGTAATCCTTTAGCAAATGTAGCATTAAGCTTGATTACAGACCTAGTTTAGTAATAAGTGCCCTTGCTTTAGAGACAAAATTTGATTGTCCTCTCTAAATTCCTCCAGGTATGAATAAGTGAGTAAATGTGTGTGTGTGTGATGCCATGAAATGAACTTACTTTATAATCAGTGTCTATTTGTGCAATGCATCCACTGATTATGTGATTCTGGACTCACTGTGACACTGATCAGAATGAAGTGGTCAGTAAGAGTGAATTACTGTAAAGTATAATGTTTATAAAATAAATCTATTATGTGTTTGTGTGAAGACTTGACTGTATTTTATAGAACTTGTCAGTGATCTATCAGGGTTGGGAATGTGTACTGCAATTGATGTTGAGTGCCCTCTTGATGACCCTTGTGGAATATAAAATATTAGTTATATTCCATTTTGGATTAAAACACGTTCCAAATGTATTTTTGGGGAAAATCTAGATTATTAGTAGTATTTCAACATAGCAGTGACACTATTGATGTTGTATATATTTACTATGATGTCTAAAAAAATCCTGCTGTCTTTATCAGACTGCTGATTAAGATGAAGTTTTATTTTTAGGAATCGTGATCTTTGGTCTCAACCGGCCTAAAGCGAAAAACGCAATCAGTAAAAGTCTTGTTAAAGAGGTAAGTGTAACATGCATTTCACTTCAGTTCAGCATCATCTGTTGTTTTACTTCATCACTGAGACTAAACTGTGAGTTCCTCTGCGTTGTTGTGGTGTTTGTTAGATGTCTCATGCCATTGAATCAGTGAAAAAGAACAACAAGGTGCGTTCTGTCATCTTGTGCAGCATGGTGCCCGGAATCTTCTGTGCAGGTATTTTTCTTATGTCCTTATTATAACACTGTTGCTTTAGTAGATGATGATGGTGATGATGATGATGATGATGATGATGTAGATGTACTATTTGCCATGGATTCACCTGTTTTGATAATTAGGTGCCGATCTGAAAGAGAGAGCCAAAATGCATCAGAGTGAAGTGGCACCTTTTGTCTCTAAAGCACGAGCACTTATTACTGAACTAGGTATGTAATCAAGCTTAATACTACATTTACTAAAGGATTACTCAGTTCACATTTCTCACAACTGTGTATTTAAAGTGCACCAATCATAAATGGCCAATTCTGATTCCAACCAAGGTTTAAATTTACCTTAAATTTGTCAGTTAAATCTAAAAGACAAAATGAGTTACATTAGGTTTGTTGGTTTTAGCCAAACACTTTATTTTCTATCAAATTGAATTGTACATAAATCTGCTGCTTATCAGCTTTTTTGTGGGCACATTTTGTTCCCATTAGTAATGCTTTTAGGTTCAAATGGATACTTTACCAAACAAAAAGCTTTGGCATTGACTTAACTTTTGATACAATAAACTAATAAATCAAACTATTTCTAAAATCTAGTACATTTGAGTGATTCTTGAAAATAATAATGAAATAATAATACTGATGAATAATAATGTCAGCATTTACATTTAGATGCAACAACAGCAAACATGTCCCATTGAATTGTTCAGGAAGATGTGCACAAAAGAGTGTGTTATTAGATAGTTACTCTTTTACACATCCAAGTGTTTGGAACTTTAGAGCAAGTTTACAAACCAAGTGAAATTTTGTGTTGTGAATTATCAATACAGATGAACTAAGCTGAAACATGTGGAGAATCAAACATCTAACTGTTGGTATTCACTCACCCATCCAAATAATTGAATTCAGGTGTTCCAATCATTTCCATGGCCACATGTGTGTAAAGCCAAGCACCTAGGCATGCAGACTGCTTCTACAAACATTTGTGAAAGAATGGGTCGCTCTCCGGAGTGCAGTGAATTCCAGCGTGGTATAGAGCGGAGACTGTGAGCCAGGCCTTCTCGTCCAACATCAGTGTCTGACCTCACAAATGCGCTTCTGGAAGGATGGTCAAACAACTACCGACCGATTGCATTAACCAGTTGTATATGCAAAACAATGGAGAGACTAGTAAACCGCTGATTAGTGTGGACACTGGAGAAAAGGAAACTGTTATATGACCAACAAAGCGGCTTCAGAAAGGGAAGAAGCACCCTGGACCACCTAGTGCAAATGGAGGCCTACATAAGGGAAGTTTTCCTAAATAAACAACACACAGTTGCAGTTTTCTTCGATTTCGAAAAAGCCTACGATACAACCTGGAGGCACGGTATTGTACAGGACTTATGGGATATGGGCTTTAGAGGTCTCCTCCCTGCTTTTATTTCAAACTTTTTAAAGGACAGACCTTTTAGAGTAAAGGTCAACGGGACATACTCAGATATACATATGCAAGAAATGGGTGTCCCACAAGGAAGTATTTTATCGGTTACCCTTTTTTATATTAAAATAAACAGTATCATCAAGGCAATCGACCTGGATGTAATGGCATGTCTATATGTGGACGATCTCTGTATATGCTATAAGGGCATACCGTAACAATATGGCAACCGTAACAAGAAAACTGCAATTAGCCATAAATAGTATACAGTTGTGGGCAATACAAAATGGCTTCAAAATATCAAAGGAAAAGACCACTTTTACCCACTTCTGTAAAATCAGAAACATGCATCCAGAACCTGAAAAGAGGCCAAGTTCTTTGGAATCTTACTGGACCAGAAACTAACTTTTAGATCTCAAATCAGCTACCTAAAACAAAGGTGCCAGAAACCTCTGAACATTCTCAAACTACTCGCAAACACAAAGTGGGAAGCAAATCGAGACCTACTCCTGAACCTGCATAAGACCCTTGTCCTCTCTAGATTAGACTATGGAAGCATAGTGTATGGAGCAGCCAGAAAGTCCTACTTACGAACTCTAGACACATGTCATCAAGGACTGAGAGTGGCACTGGGAGCATTCTGGACCTCCCCAGTGCAAAGTCTATATATTAAAGCAGGCGAACTCCCACTGCACTGGAGATGGAAGTGCCAAGCACTCTGGTACATACTCAAACTAAGAGAGAACACAAGCAACCCAGCCTTCAATACAGTCTTCAAGAGAAACCTCTCTGCAGCTTACGATTTGAAACCAAGCCAGATCAGACCTGGGGGAGAAAGACTACGGTGGGATCTAGAAAACTTTCAGAAAAGAGCAATGCTAAATGATACACAAAGAAAAACCTTTCCCCCATGGGACCTTGGAAGTCCTTGCATCTCAGAAACCTTCACAAATTTCCCCAAGCAAACTACGAGCCCTGAAATAGCACAAAGTATATTCAAGGAATTTGAAGAAAGACAAACGGGCTACTTGTTTATTTACACAGATGGGTCAAAGACACCTACTCACACCGGAGCAGCCTTTTACTCCAAGACCAAAAAACAATGCATAAATATCCCCCCACACAGCTCCATTTTTACTGCCGAAGCACAAGCAATTCTAATGGCTATAAGGTATTTCCAGAGATCAAGTCACCAGAAGGCTATCATATGCACAGATTCAAAGTCCTGTATTCAAGCCATCAAATCACTAAATATTGACCACCCCATCATTGAAGAAATAGACTGGCCCTGGGTGCTTTTCGCACATCCCCAGTACAAAGCGTGTATGTGGAGGCCCAGGAGCCCGCCCTAGAATACAGACGGTTGAAACTTACTCTTCAATATGCCATCAAACTCTGCGGAAACCCACTCAACCCTGCATATGAGGCCACTTTCTCCCCCTCATACACTCTTCTATACAATGCCAGACCAAACAACATACAACCCTTCAGTCAAAGAATCAAACACCATCTCAATGAACTAAAAATAGAACCAAACAGCATAATCCTACCACACTCAAATACCCCTCCCCCGTGGAAACTCAAAAAACCAAATATAATAATGGACATGTCCAAACTTCGGAAAATAAACACACATCCGAACGACTATCTAAAGAAATTTCTTGACATCAGAGAAAAATTTCACACCCACACACAGACGGCTCTAAAACAGAAAACCTAGTATCATCAGCAATAGTAACCACACAACATAAAGAAAAGAAAACACTCCCATTAAACAGTTCAAGCTATACAGCAGAAGCACACGCTCTACACATGGCAATAACATACATTGAACGATCAAATCTACAAAAAACACTAATCTGCACAGACTCTCAGTCCTGTCTCCAAGAAATGGAAACATTGTCACTCCATCATCCAATCCTGAACGAAATACAAAAAAAACTAAAAGAACTTCACAACCAGAAGTACGACATCAGACTGTGCTGGATCCCAGGACATTGCGGCATTGAGGGAAATGAAAAAGCAGATCGTTTGGCAAAAGAAACAACAGGAGGAAAAGCCGTAAACTGCAAACTACCACCATCAGATATAAAACAAACAACCACTACCTATATTAAAAATATGTGGCAAAAAGAGTGGGAAAAGCAAAAGCAGAACAAACTTTACAATATCCACCCTAACATACAAACACGACCACAGCTACCGTCTGGGAAGAGATTAGAACAAACGACATATATAAGATGTCGCATTGGGCACACTTGACTGACACATAGACACCTGGTGAAAGGAGAACGACCACCAATATGTGAACAATGCAATACACAAATAACCATCGAACATGTACTGACAAAGTGTACTAAATATAACCGGGAACGACAAAGGCTTGCAATGCCAAATACAATGACAGAAATTTTTAACAAAACCAAAACAGAAACACTGATCAATTTTCTAAAAAATACAGGACTGATAGTACACATCTAGAACTCAACACAGAAAGGACAGTAGGCAAAGAACATTAATAAATAAACTGTACAACTTTTAGGTACCTATCCTGCCATGAGAATAACCAATGTGTAAACATGGCGTTAAACAATAAACAAACAAACAAACAAACAAACATTGAAGAAATACTGCATGAACTGAAAACACTGGAAGAATCAAACAAAATTCTGAGGTTTTGTTGGATACCAGGCCACAAGGGTATTAGGGGAAATGAGGAAGCAGATACCATAGCCAAAAGAGCAGCAGAAGAACCAGTCACACCAATGTACATCCCACCAACAGACTTAAGACCCCTCATAAAGAGTTATGTACAAGAAAAATTGCAGGAGAACTGGGACGTACAAGAAAATAACAAACTCAGGGAAATTCAACAAAGCGTACAACCATACAAGATGAACTATATCCAGAAGAGGGGGGACCAAGTATCTTTCACACGATGCAGAATAGGACACTCAAGACTTACACACGGACACCTACCAAAAGGAGAACAGTGGCGATAAAACACAACAACAACAAGAACTGGAAGGATGGTCAAAAATTCCCATAAACACACTCCTAAACCTTGTGTAAAGCCTTCCCAGAAGAGTTGAAGCTGTTATAGCTACTAAAGGGTGGGTTGACATCATATTAAACCCTATGGATTCAGAATGGGATGTCACTCAAGTGCATATGCGTGTGAAGGCAGACGAGTAAATACTTTTTACTATTAAGTTTTGTGATCATACTTCTTTTAGTTATTTTGCTTTTTTACAGTGTGACCAGAAGTTAAGAATGTCAGTTTTAAATACAGGCACTCTTTTTATGAGCCTTTTATAGCTTCATTTACCGCTGCACCAACTGAGCGTCTATGGATAGGATATCATTCTCAGCATTTACTGATTTGAGACAGAATATCAGTAATGCGATTGGATCAGATGTTGGATGTTGGATCAGATTTGGCTTGTTTTACTGAAATGTTATATGATGTGAACAGGTGTGATGTTAGAACATTACACAGCTTATCCACCTAAACACCGAACACAAACTATCTTGAAGCATTTCAACAATACATGTGTAATGTTTTCATTATCTGCTTGCAAAGAGTCAGCTTGTGTACTCTACAAATGTCCATATCAATGTCAGTTGATATGGGATTTCATGTCGGTATTAAAAATTAACAAAAGCAGTAGATTCATTACAGATATTATTACCTACATCAATAATTATATTAATAGAGCAAGTTAAAATTGCATATGGGGATTTTGGAATGAACTGTGGGACACAACAGCATATACATGTTTCATAAAGGCACACAACTATAAACATAAGCAAAAATATAGAAAATTATATAGTATTCTATACTAAACTATTTAAAATATAATCATGACTATTCATATATGTTTAGTCAAGTGATTAATGTTTAGTTGTGCCTCACTTAACATTCTGCTGAGTGAATGTAGCTATCATGTCTTAGTAACGTGTAGTATTTCTTACAATGACTGTATTAGCAGTCAATAATTTGACATATTTGAAGGTTACTCTTTATATTGTATGTTATTTTGTTCTCATGAATCTGGTAGACTGGTTAATATCCAGTGACCAATGTCAGGAAGCAATGAAACTGAGCACTGAGAATGTCTTTAATTAGAAAGCCAAAGTCTCAGATGAACTTCAGCTCTAAAGCTTCACAAAAGCCTTACGAAACCTGACCTGACTCAGTCTTGCCTGAACTCACCTGAAATAAACTCGTCATCCAGCCGGTGTTGCATTAGATTCATTTACCTGTGTTGAGGTTACAGATTTGCTGACACAATGTATAACACACCAGTTTGTGTTCTGTGTGCTGAACCTTGTATGGCATTAGGTAGTGTTTTCAACCTTTAAAAAGTACAAATGTAGTGACCTGATGGAGGAATTGTTAGAAGCTAATAACTTCTGGGAAACTAATCATAATGAAAGTCAAATAAAACCACCTGCTCATTTTTACTGCATTTACAGCAACATAGACAAGATACAACATTTAAAAGAAGGCAAGACCTAATTAGCAAAGCCAAATTCTAAAATTACCTTTAACTGATATGTGCCTCTTGATTGCACTGCGTTACTGTTCAAAGTTGTGTTCACGCCCCTTAATGGAAATCATTAATCTGTGTGTGTCTTTATAATTTTGCAGCTGTTATCTGAATGGAATACCTATTCAATCAATGCTGTTTTCAGATTTAGGAACTTAAAACAAGCTGCATGGATTGGCTTGGCCTAAAATTTGCTTTATCCACTTTAAAGCAATTAGAGGAATTGACGTGTGCTGTCTTTATTAATGTGTAAGCAAGCTGGCTGGGTATACAGTCCTCTTTACAAATATTGGCATCACTGGACAAAATGGCTATAAGAATTTTACTATTTGGTGAATTACCTTGATGGGTGGCATGGTGGCTCAGTGGGTAGCACTGTCGCCTAACAGCAAGAAGGTCCTGGGTTCGATCCTGATGTGGGACGGTCCGGGTCCTTTCTGTGTGGAGTTTGCATGTTCTCCCCGTGTCTGCGTGGGTTTCCTCCGGGAGCTCCGATTTCCTCCCACAGTCCAAAATCATGCAGTCAGGTTAATTGGAGACACTGAATTGCCATATAGGTGAATGGGTGTGTGTATGTGTGTCTGCCCTGCGATGGACTTCCGCCCCGTCCAGGGTGTTACTGTGTGCCTTGCGCCCATTGAAAAGCTGGGATAGGCTCCAGCACCCCCCTGAGACCCTAACTGGATAAGCAATAAACAAAAAGTCCAAAAGGATAAACAAAAGTCCAACCTTTAATTGAAGTAGATTTATTCTGTGGGAAAAAAATCCTAAACAAGAAATAATTATTTTTAACAAAACCAAAAACTGTCTGTCATGATTTCTGGCACTTTTAGAAGTTTTTACTTCTACAAAATGTAACTAAAACACTTTTTCCATTTATATCAAATTTTAAGGTTGATCAGAGTGTCTAGGAACTTTCAAGCCTTATTCCATTACCTTGTGATACCCTAGTAACACAATAGCAACAATTTGGAATACTTTATTAACCACTTAGCAACACTTCTGCAACTGCCTGGGGAGACACAGCATTTAGTTAGCAACACCTAGCAACTACCTAGAATGCCACAACAACCACTTAGCAGGAGTCTAGTCCTAGAACATCATAGTAATCATTTGGAAAAACCCTTTTAACCATCTAACATAAGGGACAACGGACAATTTAAAAACACACTTAATTGGTTAAGTTAAATTCTGTAGAGTAATTTATATCAGTGTAGTATCACTTATATAAAGCCACAACTGCTATATATTGTGTATGTTAAATGGTAATTATGTGTAAATATTTATTCACTTTCATTCTTCTGGATTTAGGCAATCTACCCATGCCAACTATTGCAGCCATTGATGGAGCAGCACTAGGTGGAGGACTTGAAATGGCACTGGCCTGTGACATCAGAATAGCAGGTAATGCACTGTTACACTGATACATACAACGACCAAGGGCAATTCCAAGCTCTGACTAGATTGATATAAAGCACACAGTTTTTGTTCTCTTCAGAGATGCTTTAAAAAGTTATGGGCGCCCCAGTATGTAAAAGCTTTTTTTTTCTATTCAGGCTTGGCATTAACTTTGTGCAGAAACTGATCTTCATAAGAAAATGGTTTGCTCTGTGTTGTTTAAAAGAACTGGAATGATCTCCACAGAGCTTTGTACTGTGAGTCAGGCCTTTTTGTGTGCCCAGACCCAAAGCTACTGGAACTTTCTCTCAGAAGAGTGGGGGTTATATCTGTAGCAAATGGGGCACTCCGTAATAATAAAAATTTTTTTATGTTAAATGCTCAGATACTTTTGGCCTTGTGGCATACATACATGAGCCAAAACATTGGGACCACCCCAGAAATGTATGAAGCAATGGCTTTTTCGTAACACTTATTTGCTGATAGTAGATAATCATAGTTCATGTGTTAAATGCAGCAATATGGGCACCATAAAGACCTAAGTACTTTTCATAAGAGCAAAATTGTTATGGCCAGATGATGGCTGAAGTATCTCCGAAAAAACAATGGATTCTCACAGTCATCTGTGGTGAGTACCCATCAATAATGGTCAAGCCATGAACCACTGACAGGTTGTTGAGCATCCAAGACTTATTCATGTCTACAGTGGGCTGTGTAGTTGCAGCCCAGTGAAAGTCCCCTTTTAATTTATGTCAGAGGCCCTTAACTCTTAAGCTTAAGAGAATAAAAAGCGTCTGCTAAATGCCATAAATGTCATGAGCCTTGTATAGATATTTCACAAAAAAGATGCAATGTATGTAAAACTGCTTATCTGTCTAAATTGTATCATTGTTATAATCACATTTAACAAGAAACAGCAAACACATATAAAATTACTTTCCAAATTACACATAAAATTACACTTCTTTTAGTCTATTTGTTTTACCCACTGTGTGAATTAGCAGTGTGTGTATGTGTTTGCATGTTAACACCCACATATTGCACTGACAGTGAGCAGATGTCTTGCTTTCTCATCTAACACACCCAAGTTTGGGCTTGGAAATGTGTGCATGTTGCGTTAGCTCATTTCTCACTTAGCAGAAGTGACGCACCATATGCTTTCACACTAGTCACTCATGCACTTTAAAGCACATGGTAAATTAGTAGCCAAGTGATTTTAGAATGTCACTGTTGTTACAAGGAGGCAAAAATGCCACAGTAAGGTGGTAGTTTAAGAGAATTTTCTTTTATCAGACACTCTTTAACTGAGTTTCCATCCAAACCTACTGACCAAACCTGCTGCATTTATGCAAAAATCTGGACCAAGACATCCAACATCATTAGGAAAAAAAACTGCACTGCTGTCAAGTATATTAGCATAGGATTCCACAAGCTGGACGTTGCTACTGGAGAGAAACAAGAAATCAACCATTTGAGTACTTTTTAATCATAAGCTCTCTCACTCACTGTCTAAGCCGCTTATTCTAATCAGGGTCGCAGAAGGTGCTGGAGCCTATTCCAGTTCTCAATAGGAGCAAGACTGACAGGGTGCCAGTCTATCGCAGGGCAGACACACAAACACATTCACACCCTAACACACACACACCAACACGCACATCTAAGGGCAATTTTTAGTATCTCCAATTTATCTGACTGCATGTCGTTGAACTGTGGGAGGAAACTGGAGCTCCCAGAGGAAACTCATGCAAACCTCACACAGAAAGGACCCGGACTTAGGAATCGAACCCAGGACTTTTCTGCAAATGGTACCATGCCATCAACCTCATAAATGAAAACAGAGCAACATACTGCGAAAAATTGGAGAAAAGTTGAAATCTGAAATCGAAATCTGAATGTTATCATAACCCAAACTCAAGCATGGTTTCTTTAGAACACTAAAGGTGCTTTACTGGCCTGACCAATCTAATGATCTAGTGAATCTTATAAAACATTTATGCAGGGTGTAGAATTTTTCTATCAGAAAGATACTCAAAACCTTGGGGACATAAAGACCAATTTTATAGAAATCAGTCAAATCTGAGCCACAATGCTCACCTTCACAAAAGCTCATCTTTATTATCACAGCCATCTTGAAGCTGTGATTGACAACATCTGCCTCTCAAAATACTAAATTAATTTCTTGTGTTTGAATATTAAACGCAGTTTGCAACAAGTGAAAGTGGTTTCTTTAAATTCATTAAATCTTGTCTCTTAATCTTGGTTGCCCCCCATCAGATGTCAAGTACAACATCATTTATTAATGGTTTGCTGTATTAACAGCAGGTATATTCATGCTGTGCCAATCGACACAAGCAAAATTGATACACACTGGTGTACTCTAGAGGTGGCAGTACCCTGGGTACGACTCAGCTGTGTGCAATGTGCAGTGTCAAACAGCCCCAAGAGCATAAATAGTGAGGTACAATTAAACAGCTTTCTTCTCTTCCACTCTTTAAAAATAGCCTTTAAAGTATTCCTTGAATAAATGGTCAATTAATGGCTTCCTGAGAGCCTTGTTACACTTGAAGTTATCCAGTGTGCACCCACTGGCATTCCCACTAAAATATATAATGATACAGTGGAACCTTTTTTCCCTTCTTTTTTCAGCTGCTCCTGTATTTATGGTTCACCACAGCAAATTATCCTGGACCACATATCTGACACAGTTTTACACTGGATGCCCTTCCTGATTCAACTCTCTTTATTTTATCTGGACTTGGGAGCACACTGACAGGTGCATCTCCAATGGCTAGACTGTTTGACCCAGACAAAGACAATCATGTCTGTAGATGCCCGACCAGCCAGTAGCACAGAAGAGATTCAAACACTGGATATCAGGAGAAGTGGGCACCCATTATCTCCTGAGCACCTATCATAATACTTTAAAATAATCTGCTTTAAAAGAAGTGTGCAGGTACTGGACTTGAATCAGTCCTGTATAAGCCTTTATGGCACACAACCCTGCCTTTAGCTGTTGGGTAGCAGGACGTTATTTAAAGTGAAGTTCATCCACTGCTACACAGATTCAGGATGATCGCTGCTTATTCTTCAGACTGCTCCACACATGCTCGTTTTTATTTCATTACTGTTGTACATTAATCTTCTTTAATATTTAATTTGTATTCTAGCAAAGCATTAAAACTTTAATTTGTCATATCTAGCTGTGGTATCAGTTTCTATCTTTTTAATTCATATTGTTTTGAGTGTTATTAAAATTCTAACAAAAATGATGGTTGAAAATTGTAACTAGATAAAAATGGTACAGCTGATTATGATGTCTATGTGGCTGCTTAAAACCTCAGTAAGGGGAAATAAGAAAAAATGGTTTTACTATAATAGATTGATGAAACCTCAATGTTCTTCTGTTTTTTTTTTTAGCTACTTCTGCTAAAATGGGACTGGTTGAAACCAAGCTAGCCATCATTCCAGGGGCCGGTAAGTCTCAGTCACTGCCCCCCAACCCCCTTCCTGCTCTATTTCTACACAAATCACATTTATTATCCAAGAACATTGATCTTTTTATATGCTTGGCTGAACCAGGACATTCTGATTTTGTGTCTGAGCTAGCAGTGTTAAACACTTATTTATACTTTCCTAGAAAACAAGTAACAACAGGGTAAGCTATGTGAATTGATCATGTGCTTTTTTTAACCATCAAAAATATAAATAAATAAAAAAATTTTCCTAATTGGCTTTTCATGCTGAACAATCTTAAGCTTATCTGTTTAATGAGCATTTTTGCAGTTGGTTCACATATTTTAAAGAGCTAGAGAGTAAAAATTTGCAAGTAATTTTATTCACAGACTGGTCTAGGACAGGGTCTTTTAAACCAAAAAACACAAAATGAACTTCTTTACTAACACCCCTTGTGGAGGCTTTACATTACAACTTGTAAACCACAGTGGAACCAGATTGCCACAGTTTGTATTACTCACTCACTTTCTTAACCACTTATCCAATTAGGGTCGCGGGGGGGGTTCGGGAGCCGATCCCAGCTTTTCAGTGGGTGCAAGGCAAACAGTAACACCCTGGACGGGGCGCCAGTCCATCGCAGGGCAGACACACATACACATACACCCATTCACCTATAGGGCAATTCAGTGTCTCCAACTAACCTGACTGCATGTTTTTGGACTGTGGGAGGAAACCGGAGCTCCCGGAGGAAACCCACGCAGACACGGGGAGAACATGCAAACTCTGCACAGAAAGGACCCGGAGCTCCCCACCTGGGGATCGAACCCAGGACCTTCTTGCTGTTAGGCGACAGTGCTACCCACCGACCGTTTGTAATAATGAAGTGTTTTTCATTTTGTGTTTAATTTTGATGCATTGTTTGTGTTGCCTGGGTCTCAGTAAAATCCATGAACAAAATGTGGGTCGCTTGAGAAAAAGTTTGAAAAACCCTGGTCTAAGATAAATGTCACAGTAAATTGGGCTTGTGTGTGGCCCCGAGGGCAAGCACACCTCAAACATTCGTGTTTAGATGGATTTATTAGATTCAGAAAATATGGAGAAATCTCTGTGTGTACAGCAAGGCCAAAAACCAGTATAAAATGATATGACTTATAACCCTCAGAGAATCGGCAATACAAAAACCCTGACATGCTTTACTTAATATTAGCTCACCACATGTGCTTGGGAATGCTTGGGAAAACTCTTGTCAATTACCACAGTTTGTTGCTGCATTAAGAACTGCAGGTTAGGACACTTCTTTACAAATCTGAAGCCATATATTAACAACATTCAGTCATGCAGCTGACTTGTCCAGGCGTAATCTAAGATGGATTGATGCTAAGTGAAAACGTATGCTGTGGTTTGATGAGTCCATTTTAAAAATATTTTTTTAATGAATACTTTTTCTTCTTGCAAATTTTTTTATTTTTACCAAAGCAAAGTTTAAGAGCTGGCATTTGTCATCATATGTGGGTGTGTTAATTCCACCAGCATGAATATAACACACATCTGTCAGGATGCAGATGTGCATTATTGCTACATACACATTTTGAAACAACATATGCTGCCATGAAGAGTGTTGTTTTCGAGGATGTCCCTGTTTAATTCAGCAAGACAAGCAAGTGTTGTTCTGTAATAAGGTAGTACAGTAGTACAGGTGCTAGACTTGCTTGCCTGCAGTCCATACTGGTCTTTCTTTCTTTCTTTAATGATGTATAGCAGCGATCCCCAACCCTTTTTTGCACCACGGACCGATTTCATATAAGATATAATTTCACGGACCGGCGGGGGCAGGAGGATTTAAAATAGACTAACTATACTGCTCATAAATGAGCTTTTTTCGCTGCAACGAGATGCTGCTTCCACCTGGGGGTGATATGAGTGTTTTCATTGCTGATGCAGCGATCTCTAATATTTTTTTTTTTTTTTTTTTTTTTTTTTTTTTTTTTGGGCGGCCCGGTAATAAATGACCCACGGCCCGGTGGTTGGGGACCACTGATGTATAGCACATTATACAGTGAACTATTATACAGCAAATTGAACAACTAAAATATTATATAAAGCACATTTGAAGGGCGTGGGCTGGTTACAGAATGTAGTCAGGTGATAAAACAGTCCCTGTACAAACTTGTTGCAGCTATAACATTATAATAAGCTATCATGAGCTTATTAGGTGAAACATTAAAACATTTTCTTTGTACATTTACTTAAATGCAGGGCAAAACAGATTTCCAAATAATTGCTGTCTGGTTATAGTTAATGTTCTTTACTGTCCGGAATTGGGGTTGTATAATTGATTTTAAACACTAGCGATGGGTGTGGCTGAAAATGTATAATTATTTATAATTTAGGTGAATTTAATCATTAGGAGGGGGTGTTTACATACTTGTGTTTGTATAATGTATGTAATACTAAACCTCAAGCACTTAAGTAAATTAAGGTTGCATCACTTGCGTGCAAAAGAAGGCGATTAAGTTTTGAGAGCTACACACTGATGTAGTAAACAAGGACTGGAACACTTGAGGTGTCTTCTGGTGTCTCATAGTTACTTGTCTCTTAATTAATGTTTTTTGACAGGGCAGTGGTAGTTCAGCGGTTGAGTACTGGCCTAGTAATTGAAAGATTGGTTTTGCAGTTCCACTGCCAAGTTGCCACTGCTTGCATTGTATTCAGTTCAATTATAATTCGCTTTGGATAAAAGCGTCTGCTAAATGCCTTAAACGTTGGAATTTTTAGTATTTTTACTTACACTTGTGTTGGCATCGGCCATTTTTCTTCCAAGACACCGTTTAATTTTTGTCACAAGCTGCTATTTTGTTATTTATTTATTTTTATTTATTTATTTATTTTCCTCCAAATTTAGTGTAGTCAATTTGTCTTCCGCTCCTGGGGATTCCTGATATTTTTAAGTTGAGGAGGGTATATTGCTGCTCACGTGCAGCCCTTAACAGAACCCTTTTTCACCCATGCACTCTGCACAGGCGTCTCTATCCGCCAATCAAGAGTCCTTACACAGCGTTTAAAGACCCCACCCACATATTCCGGTCATACCTCCCTGCAGGCACTGCACTGCCAATTATGCCCGCTAGATGGAGCCCATCCGACCGGTGGCAATGCCGAGTTTCGAACCGAGGAGTTCAGAATCTCGGTGCTGGTGTGCTAGCAGAATTTTTATACCATTTATTCAATTTGGTTTTTCCAGCTGAAAGAAAGATTGGTGTTTGTTCATTTGAAACAGGCATTAACGTTGTCTAAAGGGAAAAAAAAGACCCTTTATTAAATAAAGTTACAAACTTGAGGACTTTTTTATAAATGCAATAAATTACTGCCCCGAATAACCAGTCCTGCCTTGAAAATAACTCAACAGAGTAAACAAGGTGTTATAAAAAACAAATAAACAAACAAACAAAATAAAGTGACCACATATTAAGTAGAAAAGGTCATTGCTTGTTTATATTCAGCACAACCATGTTTATGAATGTGGAGAATCTATAATGCAGTTCATTTATTTTATTGAGTTGCATGCTGTATTTCAACCAGATAACCAATAATCAGAGCTGATATCATTTTACACACACTTTTTGGCCAAAAGTATGCAGACACTTCTCCTAGTTATTGGGTTCAGGGATTTTAGCCACATTCATTGCTTATGAGTGTTGAAAACATTATCAAAAATAAGTTCTCTGCTTTTAACTTGCCAATAATTTGGAAAGCATGATTGTGTCACAGTAGGAAACAAAATTTGAAATACAAATGTTGTGCATTATTTTTGTTAAAACATATCTCAAATGTGAACAAGGAGGGTGGCACGGTGGCTAAGTGGGTAGCACTCTCGCCTCACAGCAAGAAGGTCCTGGGTTCGATCCCCAGGTGGGGTTCCCCAGGTCCTTTCTGTGTGAAGTTTGCATGTTCTCCCCGTGTTCGTGTGGGTTTCCTCCGGATGCTCTGGTTTCCTCCCACAGTCCAAAGACATGCAAGTGAGGTGAAATGGAGACACTAAATTGTCCATGACTGATATAACCTTGTGAACTGATGAACCTTGTGTAATGAGTAACTACCGTTCCTGTCATGAATGTAACCAAAGTGTAAAACATGACGTTAAAATCCTAGTAAAACAAACAAATGTGAATGAGGAACATACACCTGAACTTGGGTTTTGCCTTCATTAGTCAACACTAGCTAACTATATGAAAACCCCGTGTCTGTGTGGGTTTCCTCTGGGAGCTCCGGTTTCCTCTCACAGCCCAAAGACGTGCAAGTGAGGTGAATCGAAGACACTAAATTGTCCATGACTGTGTTTGACATTGAAGACTTGAACTGATGAATCTACCTGTCATGAATGTAACTGAAGTGTGTAAAAAAAAAAATGATGGTAAAATCCTAATAAAATAAAATAAAAATCTCTATATACAAAAAATAAAAGATAGATCTGTTTTTGTCCTAAAAGCTTACAGCGAGCATGTGAACGGTTGACATTTTCTCCTCTGTTCGTGGTTAACAACAGTTCTTTGAAGCAACTGACTCGAGCAAATGCTCTGTAATTTATTGTTTGCTGAAGTTTGGCTTCTTTTATAGAAGTCAACCAAACCCTTCCTTTCCTCAGCTGTTCCATGAGTTCATGTTACGGATTGTGGGTTAAGGGTAACAAGTCTGACTTCAGACCACATCTAGGGATTTTATTAAATCAAGATTACAGTTCTCGTGTCCTCATTCTAAATATAAAACAGATTTCAAGTGATCAAACACAGCTCTGTCTGTTTCTGGATTGCCGACCAGGAAAGGAGAGGCCGAGAAAGATTTACAGCCAGATGTTGAGAAGTCTTAATGACAAAATGGGAGTAAAAAATATTTAGGGTCAGAGAACATTTGTAAAGCCATTAAGTGATTTCATGAAGCAGCTGGCATTCAGCTTTGTAGGAATTTACTGTAGAAGCTTTACAGTTGAACTCTTTAGTGTTTATTATAGTGACGGCACTGATTCTCAGGGGCAGCTGTTTGGTGAGTGACATTGTTAATGTCGGGCATGGTGTCATGTTTTAATTAGACTCATGCTGATGCCTGCTGCATCAGTATAGGTGCTGTGTTTAATGTACATTCAGGTGCCCTTTGTTTTTTTCCTGTTTGCTTGGGGGTTGTACCTGTGACATTTCAGCTTCTCCTCACGAGTCACACTGCTGAAGAAATTATATTAAAAGCCCCCATGATGCTTGTTGTGTTTATTTTTCTTTAGCATTAAGAGGTAGTCTAATTTAACACATTTGTGTTCTCTACTCTTAAATGAAATTCTGTTGCTTTTCTTGCAGTAATGTTATGATGAGTCCCAACCCTAAAAAAAGTGATAAAAATGTGTGCACATTTTAGACTTTGTTTTTCAGCAGTGGGGTGGCACGGTGGCTGAGTGGGTAGCACTGTCGCCTCACAGCAAGAAGGTCCTGGGTTCGATCCCCAGGTGGGGCGGTCCGGGTCCATGTCTGCAAGGGTTTACTCCGGGTGCTCCGGTTTCCCCCCGCAGTCCAAAAACATGCAAGTGAGGTGAATCGGAGATTCAAAATTGTCCATGACTGTGTTGGATAACCTTGTGAGCTGATGAATCTTGTGTAATTAATAACTACCGTTCCTGTCATGAATGTAACCAAAGTGTAAAACATGACGTTAAAATCCTAATAAATATAATAAACATAAAAAATTTTCAGCAGTGAGGTTTTGTAAGGGTTAATGACACTTAAACAGATGACTGTTCACCAGTGCAGGGATGATTTATGATTTGTGGTTTCATTACATTGATTTTTGAACCAGTTGTACCATTAGAGATGCTTAAGGTTTTAGAGATGCTTAACTATGGCTCTGTAGCTTTTTTAATTAATTAGCGTTATTGCTGTATTATTGCAAAAAATCTTCTTAGCCAATGTAATCATTTTTTTAAAGAAATAAGGCACTTTGCCCTAGAACATTTTTATATTGGCTGAAGTCTGTTTATTTACTTGTAAACTTTACATATACACCGATCAGCCATAACATTAAACCACCTCCTTGTTTCTACACTTACTGTCCATTTTATCAGCTCCACTTACCATATAGATTCACTTTGTAGTTCTACAATTACTGACTGTAGTCCATCCATTTCTCTACATATCTTTTTAGCCTGCTTTCACCCTGTTTTTTAATGGTCAGGACCCCCACAGGACCACCAGAGAGCAGGTATTATTTGGGTGGTGGATCATTCTCAGCACTGCAGTGAAACTGACATGGTGGTGATGTGTTAGTGTGTGTTGTGTTGGTATGAGTGGATCAGACACAGCAGCGGGTTTTTAAATACCGTGTCCACTCACTGTCCACTCCATTAGACACTCCTACATAGTTGGTCCACCTTGTAGATGTTAAGTCAGAGACGATCGCTCATCTGTTGCTGCTGTTTGAGTTGGTCATCTTCTAGACCTTCATGAGTGGTCACGGGACGCTGCCTACGGGGTGCTGTTGGCTGGATATATTTTTGGTTGGTGGACTATTCTCAGTCCAGCAGTGACAGTGAGGTGTTCAAAAACTCCATCAGTGCTGCTGTGTCTTATCCACTCATACCAGCACAACACACACTAACACACCACCACCATGTCAGTGTCACAGCAGGGCTGAGAATCATCCACCACCTAAATTATGCCTGCTCTGTGGTGGTCCTGGCCATTGAAGAACAGGGTGAATGCAGGCTAAAAAGATATGTAGAACAATATATGGACTACAGTCAGTAATTGTAGAACTACAAAGTGCTCCTATATGGTAAGTCGAGCTGATAAAATGGACAGTGAGTGTAGAAACAAGGAGGTGGTTTTAATGTTATGGCTGATCAGTGTATGTAAAAATAGATTTCTTTATTACACACGTCACAGCTGAGGGTTTACATGTGTATGAAAAATGTAGTTATGAAAAAGAAATCGGATTCCCATGTTTGGAATTATTCTGTTCACATCTTCATAAATGAAGTCCTGTGTTTTTAGAGGTTGAAGGAGTAAAAATGAGGTTAGAGGTTGAGTTGTGTAAAAATGTTGCTGTGTAGGGGCATATGACAGCATATACAGTCAGTAAATATGGTCTAACATATTTAATCATATCCTTTACATCACAAATTACACGGTAGCACTGTCGCCTCACAGCAAGGAGGTCCTGGGTTCGGTCCCCAGGTGGTGCGGTCCGGGTCCTTTCTGTATGGAGTTTGCTATTCTCCCCGTGTGTGGGTTTCCTCCAGGAGCTCCGGTTTCCTCCCACAGTCCAAAGACATGCAATTATGGTAAATTGGAGATACAAAATTGTCCATGACTGTGTTTGACATTAAACTTGTGAACTGATGAATCTTGTGTAACGAGTAACTACCGTTTCTGTCATAAGTGTAACCAAAGTGTAAAACATGACATTAAAATCCTAATAAGTAAAAATAAATAAATACATCACAAATTATAGACTGAGCAGTTCTATAATTTTCCACAGTCTGACAAGCCGCATAAAAATCCAAAATAAGGACCCCCCCTTCAAGCCTATCATGTGAAGCCGCTAGATGCATTTTGACACCACCCAGACAGTAGGAGACATGGTAGGTTATTCAGCATCCAGCCTGTCCTCCCTTAATAACTGCTAGTTGTCAGGGGGGGGACCGGCCAGGTTGGTTTTAAAGTTTGGTCATTGGTGGGCTTGTATTGTATGTATTAGACAGCTGAAGCACCCGATTGCCAATGAGTGCTTTTTTGGACCCCTTTTTTCTTTGATGTATATCATTACCACTGTCTGAGAAGTGTGTTTACAGTGATAGAGAGGATTTTTGACTGTATCAGCCACCACTATTGCTTTCTTTGTGTATGTGAGCTGAAGCTGGTGAAACGTATAGTGAGTATAATAATACTGTACTGACTTAAAATGGTTTAGCTGCAGGCTTGTCACATCATCAGCAGTTTAAGGTTTATTTTGTGGGTCTTTGGAAATAGAGCTTCAGACATTAGCCTTTTAGCTTGACAGCCATACTGTTTTATGTCCTCTCCATACATTGTCATTCTTTCTTTAACCTGTTTATCATGTTTTACTTAACTACTCAGGCCTTGATAACACATAGCTGTGCATTGTGGATCTCAGACGAGCAGTGGCCCCTATGCCACTTACTTACTTCCCTGTTTTCTTTTTAGTAGAAAATGTTTATTTGTGTGCAGCTTGTACGAGAAATCCGTCAGTTTCTCCTGACTTACTTCCTTTTACTGTGAACAGCACATACATAGGAGTTAGATCTGAACTTTGTTCTGCCTTGTGCAAATGTGCATTTAGACTTTCCAAATGACAGTGCTGGGAAGAATGTGCCTTAATGTCTTTAGTGCTTTTGTAGTGGGAGAGGTTTGGGTGGTATGTGAGGTAAATGTAATGATTATAATTAAAATCAGAATACCTGCTGTACAGAGCAGACAAGTACTCTGGCTTTTGAGACCTACACATTTAACTAAGCGACAAATAAAATAATGTAATAAGATAGAGCCAGTGTAATTGGGAGCTAAATTACATTGACATTGTGAATACTTGAACACAGAGATGGGGACTTGAGTCAGTCGCACGTAAGTCACACACACAGCGACTTCATACTCGACTTGGACTCGTTTCAAATGACTCGGACTTGACTCATGACTCAACAAGAGTCCCTAGTGTCAGCATGTGTTGACATTAGTTATGTGTGACAATTTTATGTATACATTTAGCAGCATTTTTTGCAGCATTTTTGGCTTGTTTAACAAAAGTGTCTACAATTGGAAGATGTGGATGTCAATCAAATGCGATGGACCAATTAGAGTTGAGTTTTTTTCGTTAAAGTTCTGTCACGTTTTTAGATGATTAAAAACCAAAGCGGGCTTATTAAAAAACCCTGCTGGATTTTGAAGAGGAAAATGGGAAACGGTGTAGTTTGTTTTATTTCATAACACTAATGGATTAATCGTTGAGGATGTGAGAGATCTCCAAGCCGGGACAAGATGAGTGGCAATAAACGACACTTGTCATGTAATGTGAATTACATATATATTGTCTGGCCCTTTAAGAATGTTAAGTGTACAATGTTAGGGCATAGGGAGCGAGTGTGTAGGGAAGAGATTAGAAAATGATAGTCTCCGGCTGTGCTATGTTGTTCTGTGTTTGCACAGAGCGTTTGTGACATTAAAGTAGCGTTTTCGTGAAACCCCACTCGAACGTTTGAACATTGAATTATTTTACAATATTTTACAAGTAATGTAAATAAGGCTATATTATTGTAAAATAAGTGTTATTTACATTAAGCAACAGTATCTGATCGGATTACACGTTTTTTTCCTTCCGATATCCGATCCAGTGATTTAAGCCAATATCGCACCAATGCCAAAGGCCAATGCCAAAGGCCAATGCCAGCCCTAGTTTGAGCGTTAGGTAGAACTTTATCATTAAGTTATGATTTTTGTTTCTTCTCAAAAAAGGTATTGCATGTTTTTCTTCTTTAGGTTACACTTCTTAGATACAGTTTGTGGTTGCCTATATGAGCATTTTGTCTGGGTTCCTGAATAGATCCAATGAGACTGAGTTCTGGTTATTCAGTGTTTCAGTATGCCATCATGCCATTTCAGCCAGTCACCCAGACTTAACCCTGTTGTTGGCATTATGGAATGCAGTTTTTAATGTTGTGCAGTGCTTGGACTTGGTTTTAACAGGAATTAGATAAATGGTTTCAAAATTCATTTTTCCCTGAAAACTTGCAAATTTGCTTTATTTCTGGGAAGATTGGGTTCTCAGAAATCGTCCACCTGTTGTGTTTTGAAATCTCTAACAGTACACTTTGCTTTTAAATAACTTAATGACTCACACTTCAGCTGAATTATCTGCAGGTTCAGAGTTGTCAGTGCTGATAAGACTATATTTGAGCAACTGCAGATTACAGATGGATCAATTTCATCACCCCTCCCATGTTGCCAGATAGCTAAACTGATAGCTGCATTAATCAGACATGCACCAGTGCTCATACAAATCTGATACTGCCACAATGTACAAGAACGCTTCTTGCAAATGCCACTTTAGGCCCTTTGAATGAATTCATCAGAATCTGTGTGACTTGTGAGAAGAAGAAATGTTCTTGTGTTAGGCTGGACATATTTCCTTAAATACACTTCTGTAGTTTTTTAGATTTGTGGAAGTGAAGCAGCTCTAATTTCTTGGAAGATGCTATTTTAATGCTCGAAACTGCATGTCTGCAGAGAGAACTGCTAATACTTATTTATTTACTTATTTTTATGGTAATCAGATTTGAATTTCATTTTCTACATCATGCAACCAAGTGTCATCTAAAGTGAATCAGTTAAAGCTGCACTGGACAACTTAGCACAATGTGGAACTGATTCAGTGACATGTCAGGTTAATGCACCAAATCTGACCCTGTCTTTCCTATCTGTGGTGATTCTCTGGTATTTGTATAGGCACTGCCCAACACCCAAACCAGTCATGTGACCCAAAACATATGCCATGACTGTAAATGACACATTACACTGATCAGCCATAACATTAAAACCACCTCCTTGTTTCTACACTCACTGTCCATTTTATCCAGCTCTACAATTACTGAATGTTGTCCATCTGTTTCTCTGCATGCTTTGTTAGCACCCTTTCATGTTGTTCTTCAGTGGTCAGGACCACCACAGAGAAGATATTATTTAGGTGGTGGATGATTCTCAGCACTGCAGTGACACTGACATGGTGATGGTGTGTTAGTGTGTGATGAGTGACAATCACTCATCTATTGCTGCTGTTTGAGTTGGTCATCTTCTAGACCTTCATCAGTGGTCACAGGACGCTGCCCATAGTGTGCTGTTGGTTGGATATTTTTGGTTGGTGGACCATTCTCAGTCCAGCAGCGACAGTGAGGTGTTTAAAAACTCCAGCAGCGCTGCTGTGTCTTATCCACTCATACCAGCACAACACACACTAACACACCACCACCATGTCAGTGTCACTGCAGTGCTGAAAATGATCCAGCACCCAAATAATACCTGCTCTGTGGGGGTCTTGTAGGGGTCCTGATCATTGAAGAACAGCATGAAAGGGGGCTAACAAAGCATGCAAAGAAATAGACGGACTACGGTCAGTAATTGTAGAACTACGAACTGCTTCTATATGGTAAGTGGAGCTGATAAAATGGACACTGAGTGTAGAAAGAAGGAGGTGGTTTTAATGTTATGGCTGATCAGTGTATGCAGGACTGCATATTTTTGTAATCGACTTACAAACATACAAAATAAGTTATTTTTTGAAGATTGAAATGTAGTTCATCTTCCAGACAACATCCAACATTATAATAATATTTTTAGAAATGTTCAAGTTCTTGGAAATGTTTTTGTACTCGTTGCCCTTTTGGTGCATTGAAGTAATCTCCACTCTCAGCTTCTTGATTTTCACCATGGTTACAACACATCTTGAACACTTGATTCTCTGAATGGTGTTTATATAGCACATCAAAGCCAAAGATAATTAAGGGTTATTATTAAGTTCGTCAGATTTCTGAGGCTGGTGACATAGTTAATCGTGTCCTGTGCAGTAGAGGTGAGGTAAATCTTGCCTTTTCCTGGGGTGATTCACATTAGAACTTGTTTCGTCATAGAACTTAATGTTTTTTTGCCCTTGCACTTGTAATTTTGTATACTCACTGATATTGCATTCAGAATTATAGTATATTATGTTTTTGATTTGCTTAGTTTAGGTGTTCTTGCCATACTGATCACCTCTACAACCAGAAATAATCAAATACAGCTATTTATAACCTGATGGGTATTAGGCGTGAACAAGAAAAGCCATTACATCAGTTGACTTTTAGGCTGTCTTTATATTTGTAGTCACCTTTGATCCATACCAGGCAAGAAAATCATACCTTGACACATTTTAGTCCTGGGTTGCTTAGCATCCACATTCACAAATTTACAATGGAATCAAGACCAAAAAAAGGGATGTATGACTCACATATGATGTATTTTGCAAGCCAGTCATCATGTACTGTATCAGACTTTTCCATAATGCAGTACACTGAGTATGTTCACTGTATGTGCTTGTGTATTGAATGCATTTTGTCCCTTTGGGGTTTTCATAGTCTGTATTCTGTGTTGCGCCTCAAAACACCTACAGTTAAGCTCAACAAACCCTAAATGCTCAGGTACAGTCAGAACAATGTACCACACTGGGCTTAATGCACTTATCAGGGTTTATGTATACCTGCTGGTATTTTTACCAACTGGAAACACAGCAATTGGTAATAAAATGAATGTTAATGTAAAGGAGTGAAAACTGCACCAGAAATTCCACCACTGCACGTTTACCTTTATAATAATAATAGCTTTCAATGTACTTTGTTCTGTCATGATGCATTTGGTGTTGAATTTCGTGACATCACATCCTGTCTTTGGTTCATTTAGATGCCTTTTGTTTTTATTGTGTTCACACCTAAAACAAACTGTACCATAATTAATTTAGAAACAGGTCGAGGCCCGCCTGCTCAAGCGCTCTCGTTCTGCTTATTTGGTGCGCATGAGAGTTCAATAGGAGACGTCCACACTTACCGTAACAAACCGCAATAACAGGGCAATGGCACCAGGTTCTTTTAATCAAACCAATGCTGACAAGTATAAACACAACCTAAAAGACACACACGTTTTACGCATGCCTTGAAAATCATCACTTAATAATGTTTTTAGTTGAGGTTCAACATGTTTATTAAGTAATTGTGTAAAAATCATTTAAGCATTTAAACCATAAGCTTTCAGATCAAAATGTTCTAAATCATGAGACATTAACATTGTCAGGTGCAAACTTTTCACTGGTACTGTATAACAGATTTTTGTTGTTAATGTAGGTTTTATCTCATTAAAAAATTCTATAAAAAAGTAGTCACACACTGATTCTGCTCATATTAGTGGAACGGCATGTTCTGTTAGCATAGATGTTACCTCACTTAACACACCCACACATCAGAGGCCATTCTTCTGATGTTTATCAAAAGCTCTGTGATCAAAAGAAGCCGTTTTGGAGAAAATCCATTTAAATAATTGGATGAGAACAGAGTGTAACAAAGATAAGTTTGAATAAAAGGAAGTAAGGAAGAATGAAAAGGGGTCAAAATGAAAACCAGACTGAATGTATCTAAAGTTAGAGCAGTGCTGCTGCTTAATGATGACCTGTGAAATAAAAAAAAGTGGTCCTAGACAATGCGACACAACATAAAGTTCGTTTATTTCATCCTTTTTCTGCAGGAATTAATGATTTGTGGTAGCTCAGACATCACAGAGGCTTAAATGATGTTAAATGTACCATATGAGTGTTTAATCTTCTCAGAAAGATGGTGTGAGAGACTTTGAAAACTTTGCTTGTAACATATTAAATACCTGGATTTAATGCAGAACCATTTCTATAAGCAATCATCCATCACTGTTTTTAACCCACATTTATCTTGTTCAGTGCTGCTTGTAAAGATCAGAATATCATCCATGAACTTTTATGCTTTGCATGGAGAATGTAGAAGGCCAGTGGTAGCTCAGTATTTAAGATACTGGACTAATAATCACAAGGTTGCCGGTTCAAGTCGGAAAGAGCAAGGCCCTTAACCCTCAGTTGCTTAACTTATATTCGGTCACAATTGTAAGTTGCTTTGGATAAAAGCATCTGCTAAATGCCATACATTTAATAAGCAGTTTATAGATAATAAGCTGTCCTTGCGGATTTGTTAGTCAAGACATACGGTGTGTTCGAAAACCTAGTGAGCTGCCTTGCTGTCTTACCACCTACATAGGCAGCTGTCTAAGTAGAGAGGATTCTAATAAGTCATCGACTTAAAAGGCAGGTTATTCAAACACACTACTTAGACAGCGATTTTATCAGTTTTTGCTAACTAAGCTAACACAGTTAGCCTCATGCCATTCAAACCAATGGGATGGGGTGGCACAACACGCTAGCATGTCAACTAACATCTCCTTCCGTGTACCGAAAACGGTTACATTTGCTGACAAGCCCGAATTTGCAAATAAATCACACTTGTAAAAGTTTATACAAATAAAAAATCAATAATAATTTATTTACGTTTGAAAATAACTTTGTTCGTCAGAGACGATCACTCATCTATTGCCTGCTGTTTGAGTTGGTCATCTTCTAGACCTTCATCAGTGGATACAAGACGCTGCCCACAGGCGCTGTTGGCTGGATATATTTTTGGTTGGTGGACTGTTCTCAGTCCAGCAGTGACAGTGAGGTGTTTAAAAACTTCAGCAGCGCTGCTGTGTCTTATCCACTCATACCAGCACAACACACATTAACACACCACCATGTCAGTGTCACTACAGTGCTGAGAATGATCCACCACCCAAAAAATACCTGCTCTGTGTTGGTCCTGGGAGAGTCCTGACCATTGAAGAACAGCATGAAAGGGGGCTAACAAAGCATGCAGAGAAACAGATGGACTACAGTCAATAACTGTAGAACTATAAATTGCTCCTGTATGGTAATTGGAGCTGATAAAATGGACAGTGTGTGTAGAAAGATGGAGGTGGTTTGAATGTTATGGCTGATCAGTGTAAGGCAGAGCTCAAGTTGAGACAGATAGAATGCTAAAGGTAAGACACTAAATTATTTTAGCAGAAAAGGGTTTTGTTGCTGAATCCAAATGAAACATGATTTCTTTGTACTTAAGTCAGTTAGATAAAGGTTTAACAAGAACTAACAAATAACATAACGTAGTTTTTATTGCATTATACAAAATGTTCCATCTTTTTTTCCGGAAATGGAGTTTTTAATAAATTGACCAGATCATTTGAAAATGTGAAAGGTCTCGGCTCTATGAATTTCACTGTGAAATTATGGGATAAATGTCTTTTGTAATAGAGACAAAGTAAAGTCTGTGTGTGTGTGTGTGTGTGTGTGTATACGCCAAGTCACAAACAGACTATGACATCGCCCTAGTAAAAAAAAGGAATGTGGAATTGTCACATTTGTTCTTACTGGACTCGCACCTTATTATTTCTGAACAAGGTGTCAAAAATCTCGCCTGTGTTTCCTGTGGGCACCACCTTTGCCCTAATTTGTGCTATAAAAAGTGCAGGACAGTGTAATATAAATCATACTGAACACTTGTCTACTTCCATGTTCCTCGAAAGTCCAAAGATTGTTCTGTAATTTACTCAGGGCAGACAGGGCATTTCTGCCCTCCCTGCCACACTACATGAACGTAGAGCATTAATGGTTTAAAGCATGTATTAGTTAAGCTGTTTTTCCCTAGAAGCTGATGAAGTTCACAGCTGGCACATGCTCAGCACTGTCACTCCTCTCAGTGTTGGCTGCTCTAGAACAATTCTGGGAATGAAATATGCTCGACTCGTCTCGCTGACTGGATCGTATAGAAGATTTCAAAACAGCTCAGGGCAAAGCTCCAGGCCTGCCGTCCTGACGGGACATCAGTGTTTTCACAAACATTTCGAGACACCAAGACATTTCCCCCCTCTTGTTTTTTCCTTCCGAAACATGCTGTAACTGGGACAAGCCCAGTTTTGTGGCTGTCAACCTTCCTCGTAATTCTTGCAAAATCTCTCCCACATTAGGAAATACTTGTTAGTTACACAACCTTGCGTAAGGATGAGAGTTTGCTCGCTGCAACATGTTATAAGGTCGTGTGGGACAGCATATAAAAAGTGTTTGATAACAATCTACTAGTAATAGAACTAGCACACACACACACACATATACTGTATATATACACCGTTTAGCCATAACATTAAAACCACCTCCTTGTTTCTACACTCACCGTCCATTTTATCAGCTTTACTTACCGTATAGAAGCGGGGCGGCACGGTGCCTCGGTGGGTAGCACTGTCGCCTCACAGCAAGAAGGTCCTGGGATCGATCCCCAGGTTGGGCGGTCTGGGTCCTTTCTGTGTGGAGTTTGCATGTTCTCCCCGTGTCTGCGTGGGTTTTCTCCGGTCCCACAGTCCAAAGACATGCAATTGAGGTGAATTGGAGACACTAAGTCGTCCAGGACTGTGTTTGATATAACCTTGTGAACTGATGAACCTTGTGTAATGAGTAACTACTGTTCCTGTCATGAATTTAACCAAAAAGTAAAACATGACGTTAAAATCCTAATAAACAAAAAACAAACCATATAGAAGCACTTTGTAGTTCTACAATTACTGACTGTAGTCCATCTGTTTCTCTGCATGCTTTGTTAGCCCCCTTTCATGCTGTTCTTCAATGGTCAGGACCCCCACCGGGCCACCACAGAGCAGGTATTATTTGGGTGGTGGATCATTCTCAGCACTGCAGTGACACTGACATGGTGGTGGTGTGTTAGTGTGTGTTGTGCTGGTATGAGTGGATCAGACACAGCAGCGCTGCTGGAGTTTTTAAATACCGTGTCCACTCACTGTCCACTCTATTGGACTCTCCTACCCAGGTGGTCCACCATGTAAATTTAAAGTCGGAGACGATTGCTTGTCTTGCTGCTGTTTGAGTTGGTCATCTTCTAGACCTTCATGAGTGGTCATAGGATGCTGCCCACGGGGCACTGTTGACTGGATATATTTTTGGTTGGTGGACTATTCTCAGTCCAGCAGTAACAGTGAGGTGTTCAAAAACTCCATCAGCATTGCTGTGTCTGATCCACTCATACCAGCACAACACACACTAACACATCACCACCATGTCAGTGTCACTGCAGTGCTGAGAATGATCCACCACCTAAATAATACCTGCTCTGTAGTGGTCCTGGGAGAGTCCTGACCATTGAAGAACAGCTGTTCTTTCCATAGGTAAACGGTCATCCTTTTATTATCTGTTTATAAATAATCATGAGTAAAGAAAAACCTTATGTAAGTTGGTCCCTGTTATACAAGGATACAGGAGACTAATTTTTTAATTATATGTAAAATATATATTGAAACACTAGCCCTTGGGTGCTTGAGTTCAAACCTCAGCTCTGCTATCAGCAGCCATGTCTGCACATGAGTCCGAGGCCTTTCTCGATACCCTCAAGAATAATGGGTATAAACGAGTCTTGTTTGATAAACACCAAATGATATAATTGGTTTGTATTAATCCAGAGAATTGTGCAGGTCTCAAAATCAAAGCAATTATATACAATAAAGTGCTCAGTCTGTCAGCGCAAAGGCATGTAAGGGATTGTAGAACATTGTAGTGTTCAAACCAAACCTATTTAGTAGATCTACAACTTTCACAAAATGTCCTGTTTTTGGTCAAAGATTTGTTTACTGGGCTGCATGTTCTTTAATAAATTGTTGTCCAGTTCAAATTGTTCTCCTGCGTTGCTTCCAGTGTTCTTGGGATAGGCTCCATATCCACCATCACCCTGACCAAATAAATAATTGAATTGGAATTGGAATTTTTCATTTCAGTTTATATTCATCACCCTCCACTCCACACATTTGATCAAGTCTGTGTAGATTCTCAGCCAGCCAATAGCACATCTGAGATTCAAACCTGAATCTGCGGTGGGCTTGATTGTTTACTGACGTTGGTAAATGAAACGAATAATTTGATTTGTTTTTCTTTAATATATTAACAGTTCAAGTGTGGGTAAATGACACGTCATTGGCCTGGGATTGGGTGACTGAGTAATAAATCATGTTTTTTTATGTGTGAAAAGGAAAAAACAGTTAATAATCAACATGCTTTTCCTAACTGTAACACTGCCATGCTGCTTTCTGTATAGAGCAGTCTGGCCAAAGTCTGGACAAACATGCAGTCTAATTTATTATATTTAATAATAAATTAGCAAAGAGAAAATACATCAGTAAATCAGTCAGATGCAAGATATGAGCAGGATCTGCAAACTTCTATGTAAATATTGTTGTTCACAGATGTTGGGTCACAGAAAAACATAGTTTACCTCAGCACAGAAAAGAATTGCTTCATTGCTTTTTTGCAACTTTCTCTTTAAGTGTTGACATGTTTCTTAAGAACTTGAGTAAGAGTTGTGTGTCACCCCCCTCCCCCCAACCAAAAAAAACCCCCACAAACATACATGCCATGAGACTGGTGTTACGAATTCCATTTTATAACTGTCGTAATATTATTGAATGCTTCTGCATCCGATACACTTGAAGTGCCTAAATTTGCTCAGTGATTCTGTGGTTGGTGGCCCATTAAAGGGAAAATAGAGGGTGGCCACTGCCCTTGGTATAGCTGTAAATGGGGTACAGAGAAGTCATTTGGGTTACCATGAAGATTGGCAGAGCAATCCCGAAACTAACTAGGATCAAGCATTTAGTCATATATAATTCTCCTAGTTTTGGCCTAATAAGAATATGGTAAAAATATAACTGTTTCCTGATCTGAAAACACTAAGTACAAGGAAGTCTATTGCACTATTGACAGGATGCCAGTCAATTGCAGGGCACCACACCACATTGACTTAGTCACATACATGTAATTTAGAGCAGTAAATCCACCTGATAAGATTTTTGGGAAAAGTGAGAAAATGAACCTGAGAAAAACAACACGACATATTAAAAACATGCCAATCTGTAAAACACCTTAAACTTCTGCTGTATTGAAGGTGCTATATAAATAAATATTATTAATATTTTTATTAGTTTTATAGTTATTATTATTACTACTACTACTACTACTATTTAATCAGCACATTTTGAGTAAAAAGTTAAACCTGTATAAAATGAATTAAAAATTGTAGTATTTAATATATTATATTTATAATAGGTGAACAGTGACTTCAGATGAGTAGAATACATTTACTCACTAAAATTCTGACCTTTCAAAGGAATTCTCATGGTCAGTTTTACAAATGTGCTTACCTCTTTAGAAGTGCCAAATACTAAGAGCTTAGAAAACTGCATTTTCAGTTTCAATTTAATTGTTGTGCTGACTATATTTACAGAAAAACACTGTATAAAATAAAAAATAAATAAAACAGAAGCCTTTAGAAGTCTTTTCGCCCCCCAGTGTATATCATGATAATTGCCCCCCATCCCACACCCCACTGTGGTGTCACCCATCTCTAGGCTACAGTGATGTCAGAGGTATCAATAATAATGGACTAAATCTATTCAATATAGTTCACCAGCTTGATTGATTTATTTAGTGGTTTTAGCCCCTGTAGTTGACAGCATACTAAGGACAGTGCGTCCTGTCTTCACTGACCTCTGTCCTGTACAATTTCTTTACCATGTCCTGTAAAGTGTGCGTGTCCAGTCTGGTGTGCATTTCAGGTGCTAAGAAAATCATAGCTGCTTCCTTCAATGAGCTTTAGATTGTGTCAATAATCCATCCTGGGGAGGTGGTGGGTACGTTTCACTGAGCTAAGGCACATGTACAGTCCCCTCCTCGATAACTGGTAAAGATGAGGAAAAAGGGTTATAAGGAATTCTCCTTTTTGGTGAATTTGCTTAAGTTCACAGAAAAGAAAGAAATGTAATATTTAATTGAATTTAATTGTAAATTTATTCCCCCAAAAAAGAATGCATTTAACAAAACCACCAGCACCAGTGCATTTAATATCTTGTATAACCTCCCTCGACAATAAAACGGCACTTATTCTCCTCCTATAACATCTTATATGGTTGTAGAATACAGAGCAGAGAATTTGAGAGCATTTTTGTTAACAGAATCTCTTCAGATCTCTCCAGGGTCCTCTCTTGTGTACTCACCTCTTCAGCTTACCCCACAGCTCTGGGGTTTAGATCAGGGAAGCTTAGTTTTGTGATCAGTAAAACATTTTTGTAACCATTTATATCACTGTTCAGATGAACGATCCTCTGAGGACTCAGTTTTACTTTTTTGGCAGAGCCAGACAAATCTTTATTCTAAATGTCCAGGATGTCCAGTACATTAACAAGATTTCCAAAGTTTTTTGAGGAATTTTGTGTAGTTTTATCTCCTGCAAACAGGAAACATTAAAATGGGGCTAACAAATAGTGTCAAAAAGGAGTTTCTTCATTCACGCTCATGTTAAGCATGGTGCATTATTATGAAAAAATAATCTGAAATGGTATTTGCTCAAATTCAATGAGTCATTTTTGAAATAATAACCAATATTCAGTTGCTGACTCAGTTACTATGTTAACAAGAATCCATAGTGCCCCCCTAATAATTACTTACATTTAATGTAAAAATAAATGCGGATTTTTGTTTGGGTGGTACAAAATCAAAAAGTACCCCCCTTAACACAGGTACTTACTTATTTGTTGCATTGTTCTGTACATAATTTATGGAAAATTTGATAATAAAGTTCACTTACATGAAACAGTAGGATTGTATGGAATACCACAACGTTGTGCTAGTTGATATTACAGTGCAGATCAGTTGGTTAGGTATGTGTGTAAGGAAAACGGCACAGCAGTTGGCATTATTTTGTACCTAAATCTAGCTGAGAGGAAAATGGAATGTTAAAGCTTATTGCAATGTTTGTGATTGCTGTAAAATTGCGAACGAAACAGTAAACAGCTTAGCAAAGTCAGCTTACAGAACTATTATAGATAGATAGATAGATAGATAGATAGATAGATAGATAGATAGATAGATAGATAGATAGATAGATAGATAGATAGATAGATAGATAGATAGATCTATTATTAAATAGTAAAGTGATGTGACAAATATTGCACAATGAGTTGGGCCAATATAGCCATATATATATATATATATATATATATATATATATATACACATATACAAACATATACACATATTCACATATGCAAATACATACACACATATATACATATACACATGTACACACATGGCTACGTCAGGACCCTCAGTCTTTAACTACAGCCAGCCGTCCTTGCCTGGTGGAGTTGTAGAGCCTAATGGCTCTGGGGACGAAGGACCTTCTAAGCCTGTCCGTGGAGCAGCTCTGTGACAGCAGCCTGTCACTGAACATGCTCCTCTGTTTAATGATAACTGTATGTAGTGGGTGACTGACATTGTCCATGATGGAACAGAGTTTACACAGTAACCAAGATTTGTCCCTACTGAAGCATCTAAATCTATTGCTCACCTAATCTTACTAGTTTGGGGTTTTATCATGTCTATACAGTCTATACTGCCAACACAGGCCTTTATGAGACACTTATTAGAAGCGAAACTATTTAATTATGAGACTAAATGGGCAGGAGCTTGGACGTTTGCAGCACGTCTGTCTAACAGGATTTTAAGGCAAATGCTTAAATCGATAAAATGACTGTATCGTCCTTTTGTGTGTGTGTGTGTGAAGCTGACAGAAAATAAATAAAATCTTAAAGCACCGCTAAGACTCGTCCTCTCTGTGTTTGTGAACTTTTTTAGGGGGAACCCAGCGTCTGCCACGGTCTATAGGAGTGTCCCTGGCTAAGGAGCTGATCTTTGCTGCACGGGTGGTTGATGGTGCCGAGGCGAAGTCTTTGGGACTGGTCAACCATGCTGTAGAGCAGAACAAGTCCGGAGACGCCGCCTACCTGAGAGCTCTAGAGCTCGCCCGGGAGTTTAACCCACAGGTACAGTTTATTTTCTGTTTTAGATGGAGACAGTACTGCAGATTTAGCTCTTCAGCACTCCCAGTTTTTTACAGCACAACTCATCCTGCATGCTACAGTCATAAGTCTTGGGCTTTTAACTATAACATTACAGGATATGATTAATGCAGACTTTTCCCTATACATCATCAGAAAAGAGCAGAGATGCTTTCCTTGTGTGATTTGCAGATCATTGGCTCATAAATGGGCAGTGGTTAAGGTAAAGGGCTAGTAATGGGAAGGTTTCTGGTTCAAGCCCCACATCTGTCAGGTTTCCACTGTTGGGCCCCTCACCATGGCCCTGTATACGGTCACAACTGTAAGTCACTTTGGATAAAAGCATCTGCTTAATGCCAAATATGTAAATGTAAATAAATGTACACATTATTGGAATGCCATTTAATGAACAGAATTTCACCATTGCCAAAAATGGTCCACAGCTCATTTTATGTGGACTGTCACCTCACAGCAAAAAGGTCCTGGGTTCGATCCCCAGGTTGGGCGGTCTGGGTCCTATCTTCGAATCTCAGCTCTGCTATCGGCGAGTCGGGCTCCTACACAGACACACCATAGGGGGCGGACAATAGGTTGAAACGGGGCCTCTCGTCCCTGGTGCAGGTGCGGCTTCTGCTCTGCTGTCTGGGCGAATGATCACGAGGTCTCGCACCTGGCAGGTGAAAAGAAGTGAACACCTGCTGGTGCCTGAGAGAGCACATGTCTCTGCCCCCTCAATCAGGGGTGGATGTGGCGGCTGTGACGAGAGATATAAGCTCCAACTGGCCACGACCGAATCGGGGTTCAAAAGGGGGGGAAAACCGATGCAGGTTTTTATTTCTTGCATAGCAGCACTTAATTCTAGGTTTGCTTGAATGTGAACAGTGGCACCCGTGCTTCAGCAGCGTCTAATTTATGATAAGAGATGACTGTCCATGTACTAGGAATTGGGAGGCCATATCATGTTACGTTATAGGACTTGCACAACTTTGTGGATTTGTGTACCTGAATTATTTAGCATGAATCAAGATATTAAATTGTTTTTTTTCTTGTAGGGACCAATTGCAGTCAGAATGGCCAAGTTGGCTATTAACCAGGGCATAGAGGTAAGATTTCATCTTTTACTCATATATCTGTTAATTTAATATTACAAATTATTTGTTCTAGAACAAAGTTACACAAACAGTTCATTAGGCATCAGAGAGCCTGACTAATACAAAAAACCTTAAAGCTTATTTTTAAGAAGACCATGGAGGGGGGTGATGAACTCCATAAGCCGTGGATTAAATCAAAGTGGGACTCTGCAGCTGGGGCTTTTCAGCTGTTTACTACTGAGAGCTTAAGTATTTCAGGGTCACATTCAGCTGCCACCGTAGATGCCAGTAAGAGTCTGCCGTCTGACATCACCTTGAACCCTGTCAACACCCTGAAACCCGTCAGGCCAAAGGAAATCATTAATTAGTCTGGTTTCCTGAAAAGAGTCGTGTATATACAGACCTACACTGATCAGCCATAACATTAAAACCACCTCCTTGTTTCATCACTCATTCTCCATTTTATCAGCTCCACTTACCATATAGGAGCACTTTGTAGTTCTACAATTACTGACTGTAGTCCATTGATTTCTCTGCATACATTTTTAGCCTGCTTTCACCCTGTTCTTCAATGGTCAGGACCCCCACAGGACCACCACAGAGCAGGTATTATTTAGGTGGTGGATCATTCTCAGCGCTGCAGTGACACTGACATGGTGGTGCTGTGTTAGTGTGTGTTGTGTTGATATGAGTGGATCAGCGCTGCTGGAGTTTTTAAATACCGTGTCCACTCACTGTCCACTCTATTAGACACTCCTACCTAGTTGGTCCACCTTGTAGATGTAAAGTCAGAGACGATCGCTCATCAATTGCTGGTGTTTGAGTTGGTCATCGTCTAGACCTTCATCAGTGGTCACAGGACGCTCCCCACGGGGCGCTGTTGGCTGGATGTTTTTGGTTGGTGGACTATTCTCAGTCCAGCGGTGACAGTGAGGTGTTTAAAAACTCCAGCAGAGCTGCTGTGTCTGATCCACTCATACCAGCACAACACACACTAACACACCACCACCATGTCAGTGCAGTGCTGAGAATGAACCACCACCTAAATAATACCTACTCTGTGGTGGTCTTGACCATTGAAGAACAGGATGAAAGCAGGCTAAAAAGTATGTAGAGCACAACAGACAGGTGCAAAATGGCTAGAAAATATTATTGTTATAAAACAATAAAACAAAACAACATGAGGTACATGAGTGTGTTACACAACCGACAGCACAAGGGACAGGTGCAATAGTCAAAAAATATTAGTTAAGTTTAATGATTAAAATATAAAAAATCAGTATAAACTCACCCATAAAATCAATACAATCTCTAAACAGTCAAATGTAATCACTGTTAAACAAATATTGGGGTAGTAGTACCAATCAAGTTCGAAAGATTAGTAGTAGGCTAGCTTGAAGAGGTGAGTTTTAAGTTGGGATTTAAAAGTAGAGAAACAATCGATAGTACAGATATGAATTGGGAGGGTGTTCCAGAGAGAAGGGACAGAGTGGCTAAAAGCCCTCGCGTAGTCGACAGGTGGACAGAAGGAATAGAAAGCTGGAGGGCTGAGGAAGACCTAAGAGTGCGGGTGGGATTGTCGGAGATGTAAGAGGGAGCTAGACCATGTAGAGCTTTGAATGTGAATAATAAGATCTTGAAGTGTATGCGATAATTTACGGGGAGCCAGTGAAGCTCTTTGAGAACTAGAGTGATGTGTTTAGTTGAGGGTGACCTAGAGATAATCTGTGCAGCAGAGTTTTGGAGTTTTTGGATTGCTTTTTGAGGTAAGCCGAATAGGATTGAATTACAGTAGTCAATTCGGGATGTTACCAGCACATGGACGAGAGTGGCAGTACTTGTTTGACTGAGGAACGGGAAGTAGGCAGATCGTGTAATGTTATTGATGTGTGCTTTGAAAGAAAGATGACTGTCAAGAACAACACCCAGGCTTTTAACCTCTGGAAGAGGGCGAAACCATGGAGTTTTAATGTATGTTCTTAATATGTCTCTATATACATGTTAAGAAGCGTGTATCTTCTGTATGCTTGTAGTATTTTACTAAAAATAAAGGGACACTACTTAAAGCAGTATATATAACCACAAGAATGCCAGAACTCATAGTGCACAGAGAATTTAAAGAGGTGCAATTAAGAGTTTCTTAGAAAGCATAAGTGTACCATAATTAAGCTGTTAACCAGTTATTTGATACAGCCAGAACACAATAAAACAAAACAACATGAGGTGCAAAACAGTGAGACATGAGTGTGTTTAGGGCTGTCGCGGTGAAAGAATTTCCCCTTGCAGTATTCAGCGTGGTTCAACACCGCGGTATGCGATAATATCGCCATTTTATCTGGATTTTAGAGCTATATGAACAAGCTTTATTGTTAGGCTGTAATTTGGTATATTATTGCTTTATAATGACAAAGATGAGACAGCTTTAAGACAAATCAAATGCGTGTTTATTGTTAAATACAGAACAGAGCAAGGATGCGCAATAAGAATGCACGTCTTTTCTCTATTAAAAAAAGGTTTAAATTTAGCTTCTAGCCTAGGCTAGATATACACTGTGAAACGAAAAAAAAGCAAACTGTTTAGGCTAAATATTTTAAATGCACATCTAATCAAAATATGGTAAAAAAAATAATAAAATAAAACGAAACCTTTCGTTTACAATAAAGAATAAAGTCTGTAAGACCTTAAACCTGCATTATCATGCGTGCTAGAAAAACCAACATGTTCACCTGATGTGGTTTGAGAGAGGATCTAAGTGGGGTAGCGATGTTCCCGACGGCACTAAAACTCTCTCTGATGGTGCTCGTTACACAAATACACACGTACCTGCATGCGACTTTGGATAGCAGAGGAAACTAGCCTGGTTATCGCGCCACTATTAACCATCTATTTAGTAGGTATAATTGACATAACAATATATACTACATTTTAAGTTATTATTCGTTTCAATACATTTTTCTTCAACGAAAAAATAAATTTAAATCATTCTAGCAAGCCAGCAAGAGAATATTTGCAGGCTGCAATGCCATATTAACCATCATTAAGTGTTTTAGTACGCCAAGGCTTTTTTAAGGTTTGAATATAGTCTAAATTACAAGTATTTTATTGAGTGTGAACTCAATTTGATCATTAATAAACTTGCCTATAATTACTGTTGCCAATGTTTCCATCTTAAAACACAAAGCCTGACACTCAGCAGCAACGGATGCGAACAGGTGGCAGGAAAATGACTCATTTAGCTCATTTTCATTATGAATTTATTTAACATTTATTACGCCCGATTGTAAGCGAAAAACAAGATGGACCCTGCAACAAGAAAAAAAAAAAAAAGAAAGAAAGAAAAAACGTGAACATCGCCGTGTTGCGATTGCTTGGCATGCCCTGCGGTTGTCTGGTCTATACCACGGTATTTCAAAATTGCGGTTAGCGCGACAGCCCTAAGTGTGTTACACAATCTACAGCACAACAGACAGGTGCAAAAGGTTTAGAAGATATTAATTAAATTTTATGATTAAAGTATGTCTCTCTATGCATGTTTAAGAAGTGTGTATCTCCTGTATGCTTGTAGTATTGTTACTAAAAATAAAGGGACACTGCTAAAACCAGTATCTACAACCACAAGAACACCAGAGCTCATAATTCACAAATAGTTTAGGGGAAGGCAATAAAGTCTTTCTTAGAAAGCATAAGTGTACCATAATTAAGCTGTTAACCAGTTAACTTGAAGTAGCCAACACCCAATAAAACAGGACAACGTGAGGTGCAAATCAGTGAGACATGTTACATAATCTACAGGACAATAAACAAGGTGTAAAACGGCTAGAACATATTAGATAAGCATAATTATTACTGTACATCTCTGTATACATGTTTAAGCAACGTGTCATGACGGTCTCTGGATTTCAGTCATTTCTACAGTACATGGACACCTGATAAATTAACTTAATTAATTAGTTAACAACTGTCAATATTAAAGCAGTTATTGTAAGAAATATTTGAAAGCTTTTGTTTATTTCCTATTCAAAAAAGAAGTCGATTTTCAAGTTTCCCCATGCTCCCAGTTATACTGGCTGTGTGGTCACCCAAGTCGATACTCATTCACTAGTAGCTTGCACAAAAACTAAAGTATTCATAGCATGTGTTCCCACAATTATTTACTTGTATTAAATTGGGGCCAGCACGGTGGCTTAGTGGGTAGCACTGTCACCTCACAGCAAGAAGGTCCTGGGTTCGATCCCCAGGTGGGGCGGTCCGGGTCCTTTCTGTGTGGAGTTTGCATGTTCTCCCCGTGTCTGCGTGGGTTTCCTGCGAGTGCTCTGGTTTCCTCCCATAGTCCAAAGACGTGCAAGTGAGGTGAATTGGAGACACTAAATTGTCCATGACTGTGTTTGACATTAAACATGTGAACTGATGAATCTTGTGTGATGAGTAACTACCGTTTCTGTCATGAATGTAACCAAAGTGTAAAACATGACGTTAAAATCCTAATAAATAAACTTGTATTAAATCACATGCAACACAGAATTCACCCCCAAATAAGTTCTATATATTTGGGATCTTTGTAAATGAAAGCCATCACAAACCCTTGGCAATTTCTTCTAAATTACAGGGAAGGACACAGCAGCATCATGTTACATTGCTCTGTGTCTGTGTCTGTGTGTGTCTGTGTCTGTGTTTTTTTTTTTTTGTGTTTTTTTTAACCGGTTACTCAACTGTGAATGCTAATGCTTTTTGTTTTTTTTATCTCCTCAGGTGGATTTAACAACAGGATTAGCAATTGAAGAGGCATGCTATGCTCAGGTATGTCCTCATTTTAACATCACATAGAGAACATACCTACCAGTCTAACAAGCCTATACCCTACATAGCCAAAAGTATTTGGACATGGCTCTACTCTGTAACATCATGATCCCTCTAATAATTGAGTTTAGGTATTTCAGCCACGTCAACTTTTATTAGGGGTAGGAAATCAATGATGGCTTCAGTTTTTGCAGTCAATTCCCTGTTTCAGCATGACTGTGTACAAAGAAAGATTCATAAAGACATGGTACTTATAAGTTGGTGTGGAGAAACAGAACTCAGCATCACTGCCTGATGATGCTTTACAAAAGCTATTTTAACTGAATTGCCACCTATTTTTACAGACATGGTACTTGGACTGGGATGTAAATCAAGCTCATGTTCAGGTGTTGACATACTTTTGGCTATGTAGGTTAAATCTTATTTCAGAATTATTTATATTATTACACCACAATATTATTTATACTTTGGTACATGGTGTGTAATTGTTTATGTTTAGTAACGTAAACATTTTTGTAAAGTTGACCTGATAATATTTACAGAAATATAGTAAACAAACTAAGTATTCTGTATTAAATACAATGAAATATCATATTGCTTATATTGCCTTGTAAAGTGTCCTTGGGTCTGTGCAAGGCGCTATAAAAATGTAACTATTATTATTATTATTATTATATCATAAGCTTAACAAACATATGTAGGCTGTATCCTGCAATATGTGTCAAAACATGACGGCTCTTCCAGTCAAGAGTTCAAAAGATAACATGGGACTGCTTATATACACACACCGATCAGCCATAACATTAAAACCACCTCCTTGTTTCTATACTCACTGTCCATTTTATCAGCTACACTTATCATATAGAAGCACTTTGTAGTTCTACAATTACTGACTGTAGTCCATCTGTTTCTCTGCATGCTTTGTTAGCCCCCATTCATGCTGTTCTTCAATGGTCAGGACTCTCCCAGGACCACTACAGAGTGTTATTTGGGTGGTTGGTCATTCTCAGCACTGCAGTGACACTGACATGGTGGTGGTGTGTTAGTGTGTGTTGTGCTGGTATAAGTGGATCAGACAGAGCAGCACTGATGGAGTTTTTAAACACCTCACTGTCACTGCTGGACTGAGAATAGTCAACCAACCAAAAATATCCAGCCAACAGCGCCCCATGGGGAGCGTCCTGTGACCATTGATGAAGGTCTAGAACAGGGATGGGGAACCTCCGGCCTGTATGCCGTATACGCCTCCCCCCCCCCCCCCCCCCCCCTCAATCAAATGTGGCCCGCCATATGTTTCCTAGATTTTATTGTCTGGGCTTTATGCAATTAATTAAACTTCAGACGAGACAACAGACATAACAAATACGAGTTATGACACGACGTCATTGCCCCCAGATATTCCACAGCTGGTCAAGACCAAACATTCACAACCATCACATTGAAATTATGATAAGGTAAGTCTGAGATCAAATATAAACACCACATACCATCAGCATTATGTATTTATAAAGCCTATATTATCTGGCTGTATGTTGCGTCATTGTAGTCTGTGGCCCGTGACCAGATATGTAATTATTAATCTGGCCCTCAGTGGGTAAAAGGTTCCCTACCCCTGGTCTAGAAGATGACCAACTCAAACAGCCGCAAAAGATGAGCGACTTTACATCTACGAGACTTTACATCTACAAGGTGGACCAACTAGGTAGGAGTGTCTAATAGAGTAAACAGTAAGTGGACACGGTACTTAAAAACTCCAGCAGCGCTGCTGTGTCTGTGTCCACTCATACCAGCACAACACACTAACACACCACCACCATGTCAGTGTCACTGCAGTGCTGAGAATGACCCACCACCCAAATAATACCTGCTCTGTGGTGGTCCTGTGGGGGTCCTGACCATTGAAGAACAGGGTGAAAATAGAGATATGTAGAGAAATAGATGGACTACAGTCAGTAATTGTAGAACTACAAAGTGATTCTGTACGGTAAGTGGAGCTGATAAAATGGACAGTGAGTGTAGAAACAAGGTGGTTTTAATGTTATTGCTGATCAGTATATATACATATATGTGAAATAATTTTTAAAGTTTTAAAATTGACTATATTATTTATATTTAAACACATTATATAAAATGAAAAGAATGTAAAAAAAAAATTGAAAAATAATATATTGAAAATAAAATCATTTTCATCAATAGCCTCAGACACAAGTTTAAATAAGTCGTGTCCAGCTATTATCTTTTACTTTTTTATTTTTAATAAAATAGTTATTTGGAGTTGTATTTACCTTTCAGTCATTATTATTTTATTTAAACAATACTTAACTCAGGTAAGGTTTTTGGCTACTCTACCCACATCTTGAACTTTTAGTTGAATACTATTATTACTTTGAATATTCAGTGTTGTAAACAAATGAGTTTGTTCTCAGTATTGAAATTTTCTCCTAGTATGGTGTGTAATAAAACATAACAACAAACAACGTTTTTTTAATTACTGGGTGTGCAACCACATCTAAAGAACTGCACACTTAATACATATCTTATATAATAACCTGAAATTATTTGACTTCAGAAAATTGACTAACCTTTACAACTATTAAAATGAATGTGCTGAGAACAAAATGGCAAATCAGGTTTCTTTTTAAGGCCACTAAATCCATGATGGTTCTGACCTATTTGCTGCCTTAGGCAAAGTTCTACCAGTTCATTTCCCTAGATATTGGTCTGTTGCACAGTACACAGGTGCACAGTGCCTACTCACTTGTAAGGCAATTCTTTATATATATTATATAGTGGTTGTGATGGCCTCACTGACACTCCTAAATTCACTAGATCACTCCTAAAATTTGTTTATAGCCTGAAGTTGATTAAGTGGAGGACACATAATGTGCTGTACTGGATTATCTCAAGCCAAGGCTGTAACTTTGATGAATGTCATTGTTATGCTGTGTATTGACACTACACACACTGTTGGGTGGAGGAAAGCAGATTGCAACCAATAAGCAGTGGTGTTTTGTGAGGCAGGATCGAAAGTATTAAAACGCAGGATGAATTTAAAAGCTTTTATATAGAACACATGCTGATGCCAGTCACAACCAGGCCGGTCAAGATCAAAGAGTTTTAGCTGATGCTGTCATTACTGTAACACTAATAACACTTGCAATTAAAACTTATTACCACATTTAGTATAATTGTAAAATAATAGTAAAATAATCACCCACCCCTTACACATACAGCCATTTATTAAACACTAAACTCACGAGTCTTGTCCCATATTTAGATTTAATGGTGTTTAAGCATTTTATAGTCATGTAGCCTTGAAAATTATCCTTTGCTTATTTAACCAAACATGTTTGCTTCCAGTGTGATCAGCTGTAATTAATTTCTATTCATAATTATATCAGTAAACACCAGTGTTTAACTTTTAACTTTGTTCCTTCTGTCACTGTTGATACCGTATTAGTGCTGTATTTATATAGTGTTACCTAAATGTGCAGCTCACAGCTTTAAGTGCATTGCTGAATATAAATAACATTTCATGCATATTAACATATCTTTTCAAATTTGAGCTAATTTAGGTCACAGCTCTGAATACAACATATAAAAAATGCTGCATCTAATCATAATGGGAATTTGCTAGCAATGGGAACAAATAAACAAAGCAAACAACATACAGTGATCAAAAGTTAGTTTGTGAGACATCTAGATGGGTTCTAGATGTTTAGTCATCTATAGATGTACAATAAGTTCAAATAATCAGATCAGGTGATCACAACAGGACTAATGTGAGGAGCCATGACTATAAAAAATGCACTGAGCGCCTTGTGGCCTCTCCTAGGTCATTCCGACGAAGGACAGGCTGGAAGGCCTGGCAGCATTCAAGGAAAAGAGACCCCCATGTTATAAGGGTGAGTAATTTGGGACAGGTCCCAAGCAACACTGAACCGCTGCCTTTTGATCCTCTCACTGCTGACGGACATCGTAGAGAAAGCGCTAGCCTGCATCGCGCCTACCTGACCAGCTCTCGGCCCTCTGTCAACAAAGATCAGCGATTCTAGACTTGAGGACTTAAGTTGATCTAGGGACTGAGAAAGTGTCTGTCCACAACGCCTCAGTTATCTGTTAGTGAAGCTCCAGTTTGCATGGTGCGTCTTTATTAATCACAGGTCACTCATTTGCCTTTGTGTTGTGAATTTGTGTGTCTATAAATGTTCATAGTCATCAGATGTTTTAAAATCCGAGCTAAATTACAACATCAATCTGTAATTACGATATAAGTGCTTAAATACTATAAGCAAACTGCAACATCAAATAAAAACTGCATCAAAGAGCCTGCTTGTGTTTTCAGGGAAGAAAAATGTGTTTGAACCTAATCAATAGTAATCTGCAATTTACAATTTGTTTTTGTAGGGAAAAAAACCTGTAAAGCTGCTGTAACATAAGTGATCCAATAAAACATTGTGTAAACATGAATCATTTTACTTGTCATGTTTTATATATACAATTGGAAAAATTTGCTTGTAAAATATTTTGCACTATCCAGATGATGTCCTGATTTTTTATTTATTTATTTGATTTCTTTATTTTTAATTAATTTAAATATATTTTTTTAAATGTCAGTAAATCTGCAAATTAATAGCATCACAATTATTAGGCCTAAAATGTTAAATTATTTTTTAATTAATAAATAATAGATAAAATTAACATAAATGGCCCATTGTTTCCAGGTACAACATGTAACCAGTGTTATTGAAGAGAATTGATGGAATGGATGCGGTGACTTCATTTGTCCTATACATGTGTACACGTGTTCAGTATTATGATTCTATTACTGTATATCCCAGCTATTGTGTTGGAAGCCGGTGTCTGAACACAGGGTCAGCTATTGTGTGGCGCCCCTGAAGCTGAGAAGGTTAAGGGCTTTACTCAAGGGTCCAACACAGGCTATTCGGCAGAAACAGGATTCAAACTCACAACCCTCAAACGATTAATGAATGTTTGCAGTAATGTATTGTTTTATTAGGTTGGGTGATATTTTAACTTAATTTTTTTTCCATTACAAATCATATAATCAGCTTCATTTGAGTAAAAAGTTACATCTTTAAAAAATACATTAATTTCAGAATTTCTCAATGTTTTCTTTAGTCATTTATTATTGGCTTTAAATGTATTAACTTAAATGAGCTTCTAATTGGTAAATAAAATCCACTTAATTAAAGTTGTATAATTTTTTTAAGTTGTGCTTTAATGATCTTTTTTATCAAATTACTAAAAGTGGGTTGTTGAACATTTTAAATGATTATTTTATAAGTAATTAATCCAAAAACTTAAAATGTCTAATCTACATCCTGTTCATACAAATTTAAACAGATCCTGCCTAAACTAATGATTAAACTTTATATGTCTTTATTATTAGCAAGTCATTTACAGTCTGGGCTAAAAGGGATGTAAATATATGGGCTGTTTTTATTTATTTATTGCTAATTACACCTGATACCCCCCTTTCCTCAACTGTGCATTATCTGTTCCTGTTCTTGGGCACAAATTCCAACAGACAAAAAAGGCTTTAAACACTAAAGCCTCATATAGCTGAAAAGAGTCATGGCCATAGTTTTAGATGTGATGTTTATGAAACTTAGGTGAACAGGTCTGTTTACTTTTGACTTGTGGTCATACTTTATTAGTAATTTTAAATATATTATGTGATACAAGTCTCATCCTACAGTTACCCTACAGTTGTTATTTATTTATTCAAGCACTTATTTATTTTTATTTATTACTGTTTTTCCCACTTTCCCTTAGACACAGCCAATTTTTCCTTTCAGACACCCGGCCAGGTGGATTAGACCACCTAGATTTAAACTGGAGAGCTTGAGAGCTCAGCACATTAGATTGCTGCGCCACCCAAAGCTGTCATCCTGCGTTTTAAATAAAAGGTTTCTTTGTGTTGGCCTGAACTATGAATCACTGCATGTTCAAAAAAATCCAGGTGAGTCTGACTGTGTCTGGCTTTTATCTGTGTTAATGATTGTTTTGTGATAAAAGTCCTGCCTGTTTCTTTGTGCACTTATGTTTTTAAGAGATTTGGTTACGTGACGACCAAATGTCTTACGTGACTTCTGGTAAGCTGAAGATTTCTTAGTCAGTTCTAAGCATTTATATTGAAGTGAAAGAGAAAACAGTAAGTTAAGATTTTTTTTTAAATTTTGTCTTCCGTTTGGACAGTCTGTCCTTTATGCAGTAAGAAAGCCACACCTAAAGCACAAAGCATTCCAGTTTTTAAAAGCTCAGCCAAATCTGTCGTCTGTTTTACCCACCCACTCTGCCACCGGAAGTGGTTATACAGTTAAACATTAATGCTGCATTCCACAAATGCATGTCTTGTTTGCTTTTCAAAGATTTGATTCCCTCAAATACCCCTGAGTGATGTAGTGGACTTTAACAGTAATCTGTAGGGTAAAGGTCAGCGACTGGAGCTAAACGGTAATGCAGTCCTGCGCTTGTCAGTTCACCGAGTTTAGACAGAAAAAGAGAAAAGAAAAGCCCAGTCTGTTGCAAGACCTGCTGTGTCAGCCAACAGGAACATTGCCCAGGGGGTTGTGTGGTGGTGGTGGGGGGGGGGACTTCTGCCTCTGCAGCATTCTGGGAATGATTAACCCAGTGATGTAATGCTCATCTAATAAACATCAAGAACTGGAAAAAAGCTGCAACTGGTAAATTGTACCGCGTTGGCCGTTTACTAACAGTGCTTATTTAACCACATAAACCCTTATCAGGTCTCCCGGATGTCTTGTAGACAGGCAGATGGAGTGAGCAACAACACATGCTTTTGTTATGATCGTACATGGGGTTACCAATATACACTGTATGGCCAAATGTATGTGGACACCTGACCATGAGCTTGTTCACATCAGTTCCACCTTTGTGAAGCTGATGGCTGGAGACTGGATCCTAAAGGTTCTTTTTAATTCTGTGGCTGTACTTTTTTTACTCTGACTTGTAACCACGGTTTCTCATTTTTTATGCTTTTTTCCCTTTAATTTACATTAGCTGTTATAAATACTGACACTCCCTAAAGCATTCATATATTTTGACTTACACCGATCAGCCATAACATTAAAACCACCTCCTTGTTTCTACACTCACTGTCCATTTTATCAGCTCCACTTACCATATAGGAGCACTTTGTAGTTCTACAATTACTGACTGTAGTCCATCTGTTTTTCCGCATGCTTTATTAGCCCGCTTTCATGCTGTTCTTCAATGGTCAGGACCCCTACAGGACCACTACATAGTAGGTATTATTTAGGTGGTGGATCATTCTCAGCACTGGTGTTCGTGTGTGTTGTGCTGGTATGAGTGGATCAGACACAGCAGCGCTGCTGGAGTTTTTAAACACCTCACTGTAACTGCTGGGCTGAGAATAGTCCACCAACCAAAAATATCCAGCCAACAGCACCCCATGGGCAGCTTACTGTGACCACTGATGAAGGTCTAGAAGATGACCAACTCAAACAGCAGCAATAGATGAGCGATCGTCTCTGACTTTACATCTACAAGGTGGACCAACTAGTGGACAGTGAGTGGACACGGTATTTAAAAACTCCAGCAGTGATGCTGTGTCTGATCCACTCATACCAGCACAACACACAGTGAGGGTAGAAACAAGGAGGTGGTTTTAATGTTATGGCTGATCGGTGTATGTACCTTGGAACTCTTGTAGTTGCTGCAAGTTATTTTGCAGTCTCAAATATCAAGCTGCTCAATGTGAGATTTCTTCATATTAATGGTCATGGACTTTGAATGTAGTGTACAACAAGCTCATGGTCAGGTGTCCAAATATAGTGTATGACCCCACTGAACTTGAGTTTAGACAGATGTTTTGTCTCAGAACAGCTTAAAAATTAGTTACATTTATTAAGATAATGTAATAATAGGATGGCCTGCGTGGGGTCAGGAAGGCCAGTCTATGGTGCACACCAGCTTGGCTGCTCTAAATTGGCCCTGCTGTGAGAGAGTGGGTATGTGGTGTACCACCCTGGTAGGAATGGAATACCACCCTGTTTGTAGTGTATTTATGCCTTGCACCTAGTGTTTCTGATCAGATCAGGAGGTTGTGGTTATTTAAGATTTCCATACATTTATTTGGAAGTAAGCACCGCTTCATCCTGGTCAGTGTTGGGTGGATCCAGTGCCACCCAGAAACACTGTAAGGCAGGTCCACCCCTGAATAGTTGGTTGCAACCTTATAAAAGATGAATTAATTAATTATACTCTGACCAGGCATAACATTACGACCACTGACCGGTGAAGTGAATAACACTGATTATCTCTTCATCACGGCATATGTTGGTGGATATATTAGGCCGCAAGTGAACATTTTATCCTCAAAGTTGATGTGTTAGAAGCAGGAAAAATAGGCAAGTGTAAGGATTTGAGTAAGTTCGACAAGGGCCAAATTGTGATGGCTCGATGACTGGGTCAGAGCATCTCCAAAACTGCAGGGTCTTGTGGGGTGTTCCTGGTCTGCAGTGGTCAGTATTTATCAAAATTGGTCTAAGGAAAGAACAGTTGTAAACCGACGACAGGGTCATGGCCGGCCAAGGCTCATTGATGCACGTGGGGAGCAAAGGCTGGCCCGTGTGGTCCAGTCCAACAGACGAGCTACTGTAGCTCAAATTGCTAAAGAAGTTAATGATGGTTCTGATAGAAAGGTGTCAGAATACACAGTCCTTCACAGTTTGTTGCGTATAGGGCAGCAAAAGGGTGGACCAAAAATATTAGGAAGGTGGTCATAATGTTATGCCTGATCGGTGTAAGTAAAAGTTGTTTCCCAGCTAAAACAGTAAACATGTAACTTCTGAGCTGCTGAACAACAGGTACTTGGAGATCTTGTTTCTCATGACTTATGTTTGCCCAACAAATATGGCCTTCTGCGGCTTTGTCACGATAATGTCAGTATTGTGTCAGCCAGGATACAGTTGCCCTCGATGCCACTGTGGAATGTTAAGAGGCGTCGTCTAGAGAATTTGCTTTACATCAAGTTTTCTCTAACTTCCATTCCCAGCCCACATGCCTGCTCTTCAATGAATTCCTTTTTCTGAGATTTCACACATAGCATGTTCTCACTCGTCAGCTCGGAGGTGTAACTGACTGTTTCCCATCAGACTTAGAGTCAGACCACTGTTCTCCCTTGAAGTGGTTTGGGATGCCACACCTGTAGAAACCTCTGGAATGTGGCAAATAGTTATCCCAGCGCCAGTCAAGTATCATTCACACCTTCCAAACCGGGATTTAAGTGGGGCGACAGAGTGATTTAGTTGCTGTGAAGTTGGAATGGGAGCTCCGGAGAGAAAATGCTGACTGTGTGTCTGCAGCCTGTGATCAATTCTTTTGTTGCGGTTTGTCGAGCTTATCTGGCCGGTGTCACACACACAGCCTGTGCTGCACTGTATGCAGCATTGGTGGTCTCACATGAGAATTGAAAATAAACCACATCTGGAACTCATAAGTTGCAAATATGGCCTCTGATCATCTGAAAACTGTAGTTATGGTCATTGATGTGTCTTTCTCCCAGCTTGTTTGGGTGTCCTAATTTTGCTCTCAAGGTACAGTAACTACGGTATACAGACTCAAAAGTTCTGACCTGATTCTCAAACACATCTGATATCTGGTTCACGTGCACGATGAAGGTTGTGTATTCAGTTTTCAATGTGAATTAAAGTTCTTGTCCTTCAGTGACACATCTAGTATGGACTCATGCCTTATTACTTTCAGTGCCAACACACAGCTGTACATAACAATAGACATGGGTGCTGTTTTTTATTACTGTGGCCTCATTTTCACAGATATGCATATTTTCATTTGGGAACATCTGCACCTAATTCATGGTTAGGAAAAAGCTGACACTGACTTTTATTGTTGATGTTATGAGCACACGTGTCAAACTTGGACCTTTTGCAGAAGGCATCACAAACAGCCATGCAGTCTCATTTCTCAGTCTGTTTTCAATTCTTGTTTTCTGGAGTGATACCCTCAAGATTGTGTCTTATTTATATACGAGGGTTCTTCAAAAAGTTTCTGCACTTTTTTATACTCTATTTATGAAAGATTCAGAAACAAATGACATCACTTTTCTACAGTTACCTTTCGATGCATTTTTCCCAGCGTCATACCAACTTTTTAATGGCATCAGCAAAAAATGTTTTTGGTTGAGCGCGTAGCTACTGATGCACCGCTGCTTTCACATCATCATCACATAAAAATCGTCTTTCCCTTAAAGCTTCTATGAGCATCCAAAAAGGTGGAAATCGGATGGCACTCTTTCACACGTTTCATCAGTTGGGGGCGGCACGGTGGCTTAGTGGGTAGCACTGTTGCCTCACAGCAAGAAGATCCCTGTGATCCCTAGGTGGGCCGGTTTGGGTCCTTTCTGTGTGGAGTTTGCATGTTCTCCCCGTGTCTGTGTGGGTTTCCTCCGGGAGCTCCGGTTTCCTCCCACAGTCCAAAGACATGCAAGTGAGGTGAATTGGAGATACAAAATTGTCCATGACTGTGTTTGACATTAAACTTGTGAATTGATGAATCTTGTTTAACAAGTAACCGTTTCTGCCATGCATGTAACCGAAGTGTGTAAAACATTTACGTTAAAATCCTAATAAATAAATGTATTAAAAATTTCAAAAACAAATGACATGACTTTTCTACATAATCACCTTCCAATGCATTTTTCCCAGCATTATACATCAGATGGCGCTCAATCCAGACTATAAGCTCTCTCTCAGTCTCTCAGACACGACCAATTACTACTACTCCCACCCTCACTGTTTTTGAAGATCCCCCCCATTTACCTGATTTCACATGTTTCATCAGTTGGTATTGGACTGCAAGCAACTGATGTTGTATTAGGTGAAGCTTTTGCATGATATATCTGAAAACCTGCAACCACACCAACTTTTTCTGACTGTGATATTGGAACTGTATTGTAAAGGAGAATCATTTTCCGAAAGGTTCTGAGTTGCACGATCTTGTGGTGGAGCCCTGTCTTTAAAAAAATCACAAGTTCAAAAACAGACAACGCTCCAAACAACTGTGGCTGAAAGTCCAAGAAACCATAATTGACACTGCTGTAGGGTTGAGAGGGATTGGATTCTTGGGTGTGTGTGAGTTTCCATATACAGAATAGAATGGTTAGTGCATATGTTGCATATAAGAAGCAGTTAAAAAGAAGTGGTGGCTGGCTTTACATGTCTTAGAAGAATCACCCTCCTATTATAGTAGCTATCTTTAGATAGTAAAAAAAATCATAATTCTTTTATGTGGAAAATTAGGGTAAAAAGCCAAAGGGAAAAAAGATCACTCCTTTTGGTTAGTGAACGTCCAATATTTTACATATTTGAGGATTATGCCTATATTTTAGGAATAATCCCTGCAGTTTTATTATTAGCAGTGTGCCTGCTAGCTACTTTCTAATTGTGCTAATGTTATCTATTTTGTGTTACCTGCAAGTTTCTGTACCTGTTTATATACACCTCCTTGTTTCTACGTTTCTACACTCGCTGTCCATTTTATCAGCTCCACTTACCATATAGAAGCACTTTGTAGTTTTACAATTACTGACTGTAGTCCATCTGTTTCTCTACATAACTTTTTAACCTGCTTTCACCCTGTTCTTTAATGGTCAGGACCCCCACAGGAGCACCACAGAGCAGGTATTATTTAGGTGGTGGATCGTTCTCAGCACTGCCGTGTCAGTGACGTGTCAGTGTGTTGTGCTGGTACGAGTGGATCAGACACAGCAATGCTGCTGGAGTTTTTAAACACTTTGTCCACTCACTGTCCACTTTATTAGACACTCCTACCTAGTTGGTTCACCTTGTAGATGTAAAGTCAGAGACGATCGCTCATCTATTGCTGCTGTTTGAGTTGGTCATCTTCTAGACCTTCATCAGTGGTCACAGGACGCTGCCCACATGGCACTGTTGGCTGGATATATTTTAGGTTGGTGGACTATTCTCAGTCCAGCAGTGACAGTGAGGTGTTTAAAAACTCAATCAGCGCCGCTGTGTCTGATCCAATCATACCAGCACAACACACACTAACACACCACCACCATGTCAGTGTCACTGCAGTGCTGAGAATGATCCACCACCCAAATAATACCTACTCTGTAGCCCTGTGAGAGTCCTGACCATTGAAGAACAGCATGAAAGGGGGCTAACAAAGAATGCAGAGAAACAGATGGACTACAGTCAGTAATTGTAGAACTACAAAGTGCTTCTTTATATGGGAAGTGAAGCTGATAAAATGGACAGTGAGTGTAGAAACAAGGAGGTGGTTTTAATGTTATGGCTGATCAGTGTATCTTCCTACTGTTAAAATTTAATAGTAACTTCGTGTTAAATTTTACATTGGTGCGAGAAATAAGAGTGAGCACCACTGCCCATGGTGCTCCTCAAATACTCACAGCCATTAGTCGATACTGCTTTTGTTCCAAATCATGATTACAATTACATGTTGTCATCAACTGCTTAAAATCACATAATTAGGATTTTTTTTTTACCTCATTCATTTCTAGACCTAAATTGCCCCAGTTGCAACTTTATTTGGAATGTGTTGGAGGCCTGAAATGCAGGAATGGAGGTATATTTACAAATGAAATGTTGACCAGACAAAACATTTAATATCTTGGGTTCGTACTGTCTGCAATCAAATAAAAGTCAAAATAAATGCAGGGACACTGCATTTTTATTTTATTAGCATTTTTCATACTGTCCCAACTTTTTCTGATTTGGGGTTGTATTATATGAACCATTACTGTAAGACATGAGTCAACTGGTTAGCTTATTACTAATCTTATTATTTATTTTTGCACTACATTCATTTGTTTGGAGGTAAAAGATGTATATTAGAGGTACAAATACCACATTCTATAGCGTACCAAACCTGTGACAAGGTGCAATTTACAAATAATCTTTTGACTATAAGTGTGTAATTACTAGGCCAGAAATAGCCATCTGTTAAGAGCCACCACAATAATAATGAAAGACTTCACTCATTCTTACCACAACCTGTTTTCCCTCTTACCCTCAGGAAAGAGATACCACAGCGTGCAGCGCAGTACTGCCAGGCTCCTTAAGAGCTTCTACCCAACTACTATTAGATTATTGAATACAGGGAAATGTGCAATATCTGAAATAACTACAGATCTATACAGTCCTAACTAAATTCATTTATAATATATTTAATTACTTAAATTCTACACAGTTTTAAAACGGATTCCATGTGTGCAATACCAGCCTATCAAAACTTAAAAGTCATTTCTGAATACATGTGTAATATCTAGGTGTTTTAGTCATTATTGCATTTTATTTATTTAGAAGTATTTTTTTTATATAATTTTCACTTTATATTCTATTATTTAAAAAAAATTCTTTATTCATTTTCTTCCAGTTTAGCATAGCCAATTAGTCTTCTACTGCTGAGGACCCTGATCCTATTCAAGGAGGTTCTATTTGCCTGACACACACTCCTTCCCTCCTAAAGCTGAATGACAATAAACAGATCTTGAATCTTGAATTTGGATACTATGACTAAGGAAGAAAGTCAAGGCTTTAAAATATGCCTAGTATCTAACCGACTACTGAACGGTTCACATGAGTAATATCAGTTTCTCAGAAAAAGACTTTCACATTGTAAGAACTTCCCCTGCCCTTTTCCACAGTCCTTCCTTAGAATCGTTAGCCAGTGCTTCTGTACATTCACACACATTTGTACAAGCCTGTGCCAGAAAGGGTCAGCTCACCACTGTATTGCACTACAGGCTTGCTTCAGACTAACACACACACACACACACACTCACACACACTGTTTAGACTCCCGGCTGTGTTGTGTAAGAGACCCTTAACCGACTCTGTTGTTTGGGCTGTTAAAACAATGGTGTACGAGCTTGAACCGGGTCTTACAGATGCCCCACACAGAGGGGGTGGTGGTTTGTGTATGTGTGTGTTTGTGGCTTGGCCACTGCATTGCGCCTCCGCTGACCCAATAGTTTGCATTCCTTCCTGGAATAGAGAGGCCCATTAATACCACCCGCTTCCAGGACTTTAGAGTTTATTTATTCAGGCTTTGTCTTCACATATATAAGAGTTTAAGAGTGATGTTTTTGTTACATTTAACAAATAAAGAAGCGTTTCATTATGAAAATCCTGTGGAAGGTGGTGACATTTAACATGCCTGGGTAAATTACTCCCCTGACCTTTCACTCATGGTGTTGTAATATCTTGTGTAACAATTAAAAGTATGAGGATGTAAAATGCTTGTTTTTTAATGGTGGTGAAAATGTGAATGTGCTTTCTGAAATGGAACGTCATGCTTGTTTGCATTTCTATATCTTATGTTAGGTAAAAATGTTGCTTGAATTTAATTTTGGAATCAAGATGTCTGCATACCTATATAGGTTGCCCAGTCTTAAGCAATGCTATGACATTTAAGTGTGATGTTTGTGACTTCCCTATCACTGTAGACACTGACATACCTTTTATGGTGTAAATGACCCCCAGCTGTAACTGATAAAAAAACTCTTGCGTCATGCACTTACGACTTTAATGTCCTCCTCATCTGTTCCTGTGGGCTTAAGATGCATTCCAGACTCCGGAGTGTACAGTGACTCAAAACCCCGGGTGTTCGTCTGATACACACACTGTGTTTGTTTTTCCAGTGTTTGTGGTGGTGTGTTATGACCCATAAAGCTGGAATTACACTGTCACATGATTTATGAAAAATCTATAAACCAGAAGGACCCACCATGAAGCATTTACCATTAATTGTTAGCAGGGACCGAAATAGCCATATAGCTTAGGTCTTCAATGTGTTAAAGGCTGGTCTTTAAAATTAGCTCAGGAAACTTCTCTGCCTAGAAGATCTGTTGTGCTATTTTAATTTTTAGCTTCTTTAAAGAGAATTGAGAATTACAGAGAGTTGATTAGTATGGTTTAATATAAGATGTGATGGCAATATGAAAGCAGTGTTGCGCTACTGGACTAGTGATCGAAATGTTAATGGATTAAGCCCTATAACTGCCAAGTTACCAGTGTTGGACTCATGAGCATTAATTGCACTGCATTTGGTCAAATTATGAATAATATAATTATTGTATATCAGCACAAAAAGACATGGAATGCAACTCTCTTAGATAGTTTTGTGCACCTGTATTATGATGTCACAATAGCTTTACCTCATTAATGAATAAACATTCAGATTTGTGCACACGTATTATGATGTGCACAAATCTGTTTTGCATTAATAAGGTAGAGCTATTGTGACATCATAAAACGTGCACAAATCTGTTTATGCATTATTGAGGTAGAGCTATTGTGACATGTTTTATGATGTCACACTAGCTCTACCTCATTAATAAACATTTAGTGTTGTGCACTTGTGATGTAACAATAGCTCTACCCTAATAATACATAAACATAGTTTTGTGCACATTTATTATGATGTCACAATATATTTACATCATTAATGCATAAACATATTACTAAAGTGGTTGGTACAAGAGATTAGAAGGAACAGAGTGTGAGTGCATGTGAACATTCCTCAATGTTTGTCAGATAATTGCCCCACCACCCCCACCCCATTCACATACTCTCTATTCTGGGCCTCTATCTGCACCTAAAAATAGAAGCTTTCATAACACTCCCCTAGAAACATGTGCCATCAGCTCCTGCAAGACAGTGAAAATGTGTGTGTGTCTCTGTGTGTGTGTGTGTGTGTGTGTGTGTGTGTGTGTGTGTGTGTGTGTGTGTGTGTGTGTGTGTGTGTGTGTGTGTGTGTGTGTGTGTGTGTGTGTGTGTGTGTGTGTGTGTGTGTGTGTGTGTGAGAAAGAGAGAGAGAGAGTAAGTAAATATTCTATGGGATATGGGGAGGGGTAAGTTTTTAGTTTTAAGTTTTGAGTAGCTACAGCCATGTGATTTTCAAAGAAGTGTGTGTGTTTGTGTGTGAGAAAGAGAGTGTAAAGTAGTGTAAACCTCGACTGACAGTAACTAACTAAACTATTAATTTTACTTACCACTGCATTTACTAAGTTAGAAAAAAAGAGTTAACCAGTTTTGTATTTGTTATTAAACACACTCTATATGTGGATACCCCTCCTATGCACAAAGTGAGGACCATGGTTTGATGTGCAGCCCTGACCTCAACCCCAATGAACATCTTAGGGATGAATTGTAGTCAATTGCCTGACAGGCTTCTCTTTCAACATCAGTGCCTGACTTCACAAATGCTTTTAGGCCTAATGGGCACAAATTTCCACATAATCATATAATCACAAATACTGTAAACACCTTCTGAGAAGAGTGAAGGCTGTTGTACCCACAAAATTTTGGGTCCAAACATATGCCCATGGATTTTAAAAGAGGCATTTAAGAAGTTCATGGTCAGGTGTCCATATACATTTGGTCATACGTTACAGATTGTTCTGTACTGAATATGTGTTTGCTTGCCACCGATATATTGTGTACTGTTACTTTTGCTGTTTTGGTGTAAAGAATTGGCACCAGCACCAGATATTCCAGTTTATGAAAAATACAAAGTGCTCAAAGTTGTAAGGAAACAAAAGGTTTTCAGTATGTTGACTGACTGGTTTTTGTACATTATGTTATAAAATCTAAAAAATAATGACAACAACATGACTAAGTCAAATTTATTTGTACAGCACTATAATACCCCCAGTAAGAAAGTCAAGGGCAACAGTGGCGAGGACAAACTCTTTTAGTCATATGAGAACAAAACCTTGAGAGAAACCAGACTCAACAAGGACCCATCCTCCTTGGGTGGCCTAGAGGATGTTTGAATGATATAAAATTAGAATAGTTTTCAATGTATTACGTACACATGAACATGGAGCTATACTGTATGCCTATGGTCACATGTTTACATACGTTTGGCCATATAGAGTACATATTTTGTATAATTTTTAAAGTAACTATTAATTAGCAATGCAGTATACTGAGTATACTGTAGTTTGGTACATTTTTAGAAGCTGAACTTGATAATACTTGATAGATTTTTAGTAGTCAGATGTGTTCCTAATGCATTTTTAATTGCCAGTTTTTGTAGTTTATGATAATTTCTGTTAGCAATGTATTGCAGATTAAGCATAATTGCATCATAAGCCATAAATTATCCTTTATTGTGCCGCAAAGTGTACTTCATGATGCCAACTGTTCTCTTCCTCTGATCTGGTTGGGATTATTTATTTAAAAATGTGTATTTTGTTCCTTCCAGCATTTAATGCAGGTCTTCTCCCGGAGTGTGTTGTGTAAAAAGAGGTCACTGTACAGTGCACTTCACAGAAAGCCTGCAATGCTGTCATTGAGCTCAGATATCAGACAGTAACTGCTGTTCTGTATATGTCAGCATTACAACATGCTGACCTAAGCATGGCTCATTCAACCCTCACCGAGGCTAACGCACAGATTGCATAAAGTTCTTGACCTACAGAGTCAGCACACACTGCCATAATCCTGTTGCTCCGTGCAAAACCACCTTTGAGCCATTTTTTGGCTCAGATCATAGCTGATGTGAGATTGGTTTATTACCTTTTATGTCTTTACACATTGACACGAGGGATATAAGCACAGAACACTATTTATACTCTGGGACTCTGAGAGCTTTATGTTTTACTCTGTTGTGACATTTTTACATTCTTCTGACCTCTCATTAGCCAACAGGTGGGGAAACTAGATTCCAAGAGCTCAAAAGGAATACTTTATCTTCTACACTGATCAGCCATAACATTAAAACCACCTCACTGTTTCTACACTCACTGTCCATTTTATCAGCTCCACTTACCATATAGAAGCACTTTGTAGTTCTGCAATTACTGACTGTAGTCCAGCTGTTTCTCTACATACCTTTTTAGCCTTTTACCCTGTTCTTCAATGGTCAGGATCCCCACAGGACCACCACAGAGCAGGTACTATTTAGGTGGTGAATCATTCTCAGCACTGCAGTGACACGGACATGGTGGTGGTGTGTTAGTGTGTGTTGTGCTGGTATGAGTGGATCAGACACAGCAGCGCTGCTGGAGTTTTTAAATGCTGTGTCCACTCACTGTCCACTCTATTAGACACTCCTACCTAGTTGGTCCACCTTGTAGATGTAAAGTCAGCGACGATCGCTCATCTATTGCTGCTGTTTGAGTTGGTCATCTTCTAGACCTTCATCAGTGGGCACAGGACGCTGCCCATGGGGCACTGTTGGCTGGATATTTTTGGTTGGTGGACTATTCTCAGTCCAGGAGAGACAGTGAGGTGTTTAAAAACTCCAGTAGCGCTGCTGTGTCTTATCCACTCATACCAGCACAACACACACTAACACACCACCACCATGTCAGTGTCACTGCAGTGCTGGGAATGATCTACCACCTAAATAATACAGAATAATAATAATATAATATAATAATACACCTAAAAAAACGATGGACTACAGTCAGTAATTGTAGAACTACAAAGTGCTTCTATATGGTAGGTGAAGCTGATAAAATGAACAGTGAGTGTAGAAACAAGGAGGTGGTTTAAATGTTATGGCTGATCGGTGTACATCTGTAGTGTATCGGTAAATACAATAAAGAATAATTTTGATACATTCCCCTTTACAAAACATTTTTTTATTGAAGCTAAACAATTTTATAATAATAAATATTTAATTACAGTTGTTAAATTGTTTGAAATGTTTCACTAACTCAAATTCAATACAATTCAAGCAACAGACTCATTTGTCTACAGGCCCTTTCACTGGAGGCTTTGCATTTAAAAAATGTGTGTGCAGAATTACATTCATTTAAATACAATTTGTTAATTTTGCAACACTGACCTTTGAGTAAATTACATTTGCCAGAGAAACTGATTCAAATGTATTGACATTCAGCATGCAAATTCCCATAAATGACCAGTAGTACAACTGATTTGCTCTGGTGGAGGCGCTTACTATTGCAGTGTATCATCTGATAATTAAACACAGTAGCATACAAACTGAGCACAAAGTATTTTTTAAAATTAAGCAACATTGTTTATAACTGGTATAACTTTAGATGGATTCAAGGTTGTAATGTGTTTGTGTTTTTATAGTTTACAGGCTATATGAGACTCAGACAGGTGATTACCTGATTACTGATTACCAACAATTACTAATGAATAAATTTGATAACTTTGAGACCATTTGTGAGACGACGTCTGCTTCTTAGCAAATAAAAATGCAAGTGCAATAAAAATGCAAGTGCAATTTAATTTAATTTAAATGTAGCTTAATTGGCATGACAAATAGAGACATTCAGATTGCCAAAGCTTAGTTGCAGATTAAGGAAACAGAATAAAAAGAAAATAATAACAATAATAGTAATACAATAAAAAGTTAGATATATCTGAAAACAGTGCAAATAGTAACAACAATAAAAGTCATTGTAACAGTGACCAGTAATATTATATGTAATATAATGTAATATGATTATAGTTTGTCAGGGTCTGGGAGATGATGAAGTTAAATTTCTGGAAGAACTGGGTCCGAATGTGGTTGTATTTGGTGCATTCACTGAGGAAGTGCAGCTCTGTCTCTACTGTATTAGGAGTGCTGGAACAGCCTTTCCTCTTGGGGCAGCCAGGGACATGCATGACACCAACAACTGCTGAAGTTGGGGCGAATTTCATATAGCTTTAACATGTATGGAGCAACACACTATGCTCATGTATTCCTTTACTGGTCAGACCAGTTCCAACAGACATACTGTAAAAGTGCTTATAGCTGCAACAGGGGCAAAAACTGGCCTTCCCTCAATCAGACATGGCCAGCTGTGTCTGTAATCGCCCACCCAGGCAATTTCTGGTATTTGATCACTGAAATGTCATAGGCCATCCTGATAACCAGTTAAAGCAACATACACCAGCATGGAAAGTGGCTTAACACTTCTTTGGGAACAGAGATCTGTCATTTAACTTAGGGGTTATGTCAACTTGACACTAAAATCATCAGTCAAATTAAAGTCTGACATGCAGATGCCTGTCCAGCAGGACTCACCAATGAATAATTGGTTTAAACAGGGGTTTAAGCAAAAAAATCATCAAAATGTGCTAGACTTTTTTTTTTTACTGCATGCCTGGTTTAAAGAAAGCAAGTAGTAGTGAAAGTACTGTCCAAATTAGCTTTATTTAATTTGCAAGTCATTCATGATCTGGCTGACTGATTTGTACCTGCTGTTTGTAGCACTGATTAATCACTCTCGCCCCATTTCTCATATTTGGATGAGGCTCTTTCAGTTCTTTTTAGAAAAGCTCTATACACCATGGTCAAGCTCATGCTGGAACAGGAAGGATCAAAAACAAACCTTTACCACAAATTGGAATCAAATACTTTTTATTTTATGTAATTTTATACAACTGTTAGCAATAGGTGTAAATAAAACACCCCAGCTGGGGAGGAGCGTCCACATACTATTGGCATTACAGTATAAATCAGTATACGTGGTTTTATAGGCTTTATGGCATAACTAAGTTTTGCTGTCTGTAGAAGTCGGTGTAATCATTTTTTGTAAAAGCTACATACGTATCAGTGCCTTAAGAACAGTCTAATCCTGAGCCAGTGTCCCACACACTGAAACACTGTGAAATGTACTAAGCAGTGTACTGTTTAAACTGGACTAGGTTAGCTAATCCATCTACTGGCATATTTAGGCTGTGGCAGGAACCCACCAGAAACCCACATAGAAAAGAGAAGAGCATGTTGAACTGCGCTCTGACCCTAGCTTTCAAACAAGTTGGGATATGCGAAGAAAGAATTTTGTTGTACTGTAAACCTGTATATGTATATATGACAATAAAGGTATTCTATTCTATAAGCAGAAGGTAAATATTGAACCTGGATCCCTGGAGGTAGGTGCCACCAATAATGTTACCTGCTATGCCACAAGCTGCTGTTTGGTCTATAATCTGTCACTGATTTCAGCCAGCCGTCAACCTCTGTTCCTATCTGTTAAAACAATTCAAAGAACTAAGCCATTAAATTTGCATTCAACATGCTAATCAAACACAGTCATGGCTTTTTTCTATTTCTGATCATAGATCAAAGTGAAATACAGACCAGAAGTGATTCTTTCTTTTCTTTTGACCCAGTGAAGTAGGGTGAAGCAACTTCTTTAAAATCAAGTATACTGTTTGAAGTGAGCTGTACAGTTTATACTCCCACTGTCCAACAAACTTGAAAAACATCATGGGCTAAAAATAGTGGTCAGTCCACGCTCCTTTACCTTCACGTGTGAAGATCTAGGTGAAGATGAGTTGCTTGGCAACCGCGTGCAGAAATGAGGAGTGGGAGAGCGCACTTACTGGGTGGAATGACGCAAAAGCGCTTTATTTGTTGCAGGCCGGTTCTAAACGACAGCTGTACCACAAGTCCTCCACTGTATCCTTTTATCCATCACAGTGCTTTGTGCTTTCAACCAAGGATTAATTTGGCTTTTTATGGAAAATGGGACACATTGATGATGATTTCATCAAGAGTCACTCTTTTCCGACTCAAACTAAACTCATAACTTCAACTATTGCAACATGCCAACTATCACTTACTTACACCTGACTATGAGCTTCTTGCAAATCCCATTTTAAAAAACAAATAGTAAAAAAATAGAGTGGCACTCTTCTGAGAAGGCTTCATACAAGACTATGAAGAATGTCTTGAGGAGTTTGTGCCCATTCAGTTAAAAGAGCATTTGTATAAGTGGGCACTGATTTTGGTCAAGAAAGCCTTAATTGATGTTCCAGTTCATTCCAAAGCTGTTTAGTGGGACTGAGGTCAGGGCTTTACACCTTTGTGTTCTTTTTGGTCAGCAGTGGTTTGTGCCTTGCAACTCTCCCATGGATGTCATTTTTGCCCAGTGTCTTTCTAATTGTAAGATAATGTAAATTACATTTAACTAAGGCAAGTGAGGCCTAGTTCTATTGTTACCTCCTAGATGAGACGTCCATGCCCTTTTGGTCAAATTTTGGTACGTCAACCACTCCTGGCAAAATTTAACAGTGTTTAACAGATTTCTCCATTTGTAGATAATAGCATTCACTGTGGTTCAATGAGGTCACATAGCCTTAGCAATGACCTTGTAAAAAGGCAGTAATTAAATTAAAAATAGGTTATTTAGCTCAACAGTTGTGCCTACCTGATGGTACAAAGATGAGTCATGTCATGGATAAATATAATGAAGTTTTTTATATCCTTGGCAAAGTTAATAAAGTGCTTTTCAATCAAAATGTGATTTTTTTTTTTCATTAGGATAATTCTTTTTTTTTTTTTTACCAATATAGATTGGTATGTTGTTAGTACTAGGTTTGTGCTTCCCTAAACTGTACCCAATGTTTTGCTTTGTTGACTATATTGTGGACATTGTAATGATGTAGTCAGCAGGGTTGGTGCAACACAACACCAGAAATCTAGGTTTAATCCTCACTTCCAGGTTGCAGGTCCACCAAGTGCCTTAGCAAGTTCTCTAAAAGTGCTTTGATTTCCTTTTAAAACAAGGCACTTTAAATTCCCACTAGATGTGGATCAATATAATGCACAAGATCTTTACAAACCTTTTTTTTTTAAACAGGCATCAATATGCAGTTTATCCTGATTAGCGACAAGATGTGTTCAGAACCTAGGACACTAGTGTCCAAACAGACACTACTGTTGGGATGTAAGTAGTATGTGCAAAAATACATACTCTTAAATTTAAAATAAAGTATATCATACTTATATCAAATTTAAAATAAAGTAAATCATAGGTTGTCAAAAAAAATAGTACAAGATTTAAGTGACAATAACTGAGTCCGAGACAAGTTAGAAATCTGACTCAAGTCCTAACTAGATATAAACTAAATTTGTGTTTAGTGGGATTGAACTTGAATTTCAGCAGAAGTTAAAATGCAGAAAACATGGATCATTCTGAATGTAATGAAATGTTTTTGTTAACCTCAGTTTAAAATGACACTCTGATTATTGACTGTAGATTATTCTACTTCCACTAAAATCACTTCAGTACAGCTGATCACCTCATAAATGACCACCGCTCAGCTGTAATCCTACATATGCATATAGACTAAAACATTTGCTATTCTGGTTGTTCAATTACCATTAACAAAGCTTACTACATGGATGAATCACACTCCCTTTAATCATTGCTTAAGTTAATATAATTGACTGGTGCTTCATTATTGCTCCAGCAGGCTCTGACTCTTCATTTAGAGACAAGACTTCATTTGTTCACATTTGCGTTGTCTCTGCAGATGGATATGATTCATCTACTATTATTGTACACTGCAGATATACTTAGAGCTACTAAGTATGTATTAACTGCCACTCCCTCACATCACGTATGATCTTTTTTAAAATAAAACATGAGTTTACTTTGTGTATGGTTTACTTGTCTATCATAGTGCCCATTAATATTCATTGTTATATTTACCTAGTCAAACATGGGATTAAGTTGCTATTTAAAAAAAATACAGCACAATTAGCTTCATCTGTCCACTGACTTTGTATGTTATGGACAATATGGACAATACATTACAAGGTGTGTGTGTGTGTGGGGGGGAGGAGGGTTAGCTTAAAAGTGATGTCACAATATAGTTCAATATTGACTTGATGAGACTGGACACTTTTAGGCTTGTTGCCTATATAAACTTGTGATCTTTTTGATGTGTGGCTGAAGACAAGTTCCTATAGGTAGCTTGATGGGGCTGGTACTTAATTACAGGTATATACCTCTATTAACTTATTTTAAATTATGCTACATTATATTTTACTAGTTGTTTCTCTTTAAAAAAAAAAAAAACATTCAGGTTCTGAACACTAAAGACTATGCTCTGATATTACAAACATTCTGAAACTAATTCTCTCATAAAGTTTGCCCACTTCCCTGCCAATTGTGTGTATGTAGATGCCCAACCGAGAGGTATTATTGCTGGGGGTTCATCCCCTAGCGTGATTTACCTCTGTGCCACCCAAGCACCCTTTCTTAACAATAATTAATAATAATATAACTAATAAGATAAAAAAAAAAAACTATAACAACAGCACTAATAATACTATGAATATATTAATGGTTAATGTGTAGAATTTAAATTACTGTATTTTATTATTTTTTGGTTTACTTTCTTGTTGTTTCTCCCCTTTTTTGTGCTTGCATGCATTAAACAATGCAGTCAGTCAATCAGTCAGTCAATTACCTGGTAACACCAATTCAACAATTTCAGTTTTTGTCCTCCCGCTTATGTAAAATATTTTCATCAACCCGACTTAATTTGCTTATAGTACGACATAATGACCTTGCGAAATCACAAATAACATAACAACAATGAACAATCAAAAAACAGTTTTATAATTTACAAGTTATTTCAAAAGGGTTTGTTGTGTGCAACTTAAAATCCAATGTGTGCGGCATTTAAGTACTAAATAAACAGGGCACAGAGAAAAAAACTATTGTTTACTCAGTGCTCCTGGTAGTGTAAACATTAGGTAAATATAGGGCTGTCAGGTCAGGTTTTGTACAAAGACCATTGTAAGAGAATTTAGCAGATATCACATGAAAAAATCAAAGCAGTGGTAAAGGTAATAAACATCAGTGAATTAAAAAGTTGAATCCTGCCTGACAAAGCAGTACAATCATGGCTTCACATGCTGACTTTGGAACAGGGAACCAAAAACTGTATTAAAGAGCAGGAGGAACTATAAATATTTGAGATTTAGCAAGAAAGGGTACAATTAAAAAAATACTTTTATCAGGGGAGGGGTGCAACTTAAAATCCAACATGTGCAGCATTAAGTACAATGCTTCTGGTTAATTGTAGTGCAGCTTGGAAGTGATTTTATTCTAGGTGTGCTGAAGGTGCTGAGGCATGTTTATTACCTATAAATGCAAATAACACTGAATATAAAATGTTCGACTGCTTTCCAGGAACGTTGAGACTAATCTATCCGACGCAAGGCCACCACATAGCTTCCCTGCACGTGGCCTGTCACTCACATCTGTTTGTGCTGTTTAAGGGCAACAGGTTCAACTACCCCCTCCCCACCCCCACCCTCGCAACACACGTACACACATGCATATTTTCTGTTGTGCATGGCTTGTAGAGCTCCTGTGGAATGGAACTGTGAAACATGGCTCATCCCTTTACCCTGCTGCTTGGTGTACAGTAGCCTGTTATTAAATATTATTATGTAACCAGAGTAAGACTTACACAATCGTTTTTTGGATTTCTTTTTATGAATTCTGATGATCGAGAACAGCATATTAACTGTGCCTTTGTATTAAATAGTATAAACTTAATTTTTTTACTGTCATGAGTCAAGGTTATAATTATTTAATTAATTTAATTATTTATAACTTATTTATTAATAGAATGTTTTGTGATGATAATTTTAGTGTTAGTCTGATACTATTTTAATTTAAATTTACCACTTTAACATTTTTTATTTTAGATGACAATTTCAACATAAACTACTAATAACTTATAGAAGTTATAAAAGTCCTATCACAACATTAGAGTTTGGGGCGTTTATGTTCCTTACAGGTGTATGACTTCGAATATAAAGCACAACAGTATCTGTAATAGATTTTTGAATTTTATTCCCTGTTGTTATTTCAGTAAGTTTTGTGAAATCGTGAGTGCATGTGCAGAGGATAAGACAAGGAGTGGGTGTACAGATGAGGGCACAAGTTCAAAGCTGACAATCACTGAGGAACGCAGGTCAAAAAAGGTTAAAAGTCTAGTCTACAAATTGGTTGTTTGAAATACTTTGCCCTTGAGTTTTGTTTGTTCTTTGAGCAGTGGCAGCTCAGTGATTTAAGATACTGATCTACTGACTGGTAGGTCACTGGTTCAAGCCCTCCTATTGCCAATTTGCCAACTGTTGGGCTGTTGACAAGGCCCTTAACCTTTAATTGCTGCATTGTATTTGGTCACAAATGTGAATTGCTTAGGAAAAAATATACATTTCTGACCACATTAAAATTGCTTGTGAGAAAATGAAATTGTGTATTTGTTTGCTTTATTCAGAACCTTGGTGCTAAACTAATCTCATTCCTGCCCTCATCAGTAGGGAATTAAAAAAAAATAGGTTATATTTTTCATTTAGGCTTTTGATTCATATCAGACTTTTTTTCAAACAAAGTCATATTTGTATACCACATGTACGTTGCTCGGAACACGCAGAGAATAGTTTATAGTTAAGACAGCAAAGTAAACAGGGCACTGAGAAATAATCTATTGTTTACTTAGTGCTCCTGGTATTGTAAACATTAGGTAAATATAGGGCTGTCGTGCCAAATGCCTTTATTGTTTTGAACAAAGACCATTGTAAGAGAATTTAGCAGATATCACATGAAAAAAATCAAAGCAGTGGTAAAAAGTTGAATCCTGCCAACATGTTGTAGCTGACAAAGCAGTACAATCATGGCTTCACATGTTGACTTTGGAACAGGGAACCAAAAACTGTTTTAAAGGGCAGGAGGAACTATAAATATTTTAGATTTAGCAAGAAAGGGTACAGTTTAAAAGAAATGCCATTGTCAGACTTTACAAAAAATAAATCCTATTTTGCATAGTCTCTTTAATATTGTGCGGTGAACATAAACATTGCCCTGATTTTCATGCCAACTGGCACTTAGACATTAAAGACATTCAAGTATTATCACACTAATTCACTGACCTATGAATCCAGTTGGTCAGCCAAATTATTAAACGTCCTTTTATTGTACATTTGTCAGTTAAATAAAGGTTTAAGAGAATTAACAAATCCCAGATTCTTGTTTTATTGCATTTTACACAATGTTCCAATGTTTCTGGAAACAAAGTTTGTAGTTACATAGATTTTAGAAGTTAAGACCAGGTTGGGATCTAAGCCAATGTTCACCTGAATTGTTTTGCTAATGAGCTAGGTGGAGTCAAACACTTTGCTGCAGTGCTAACCTAAGTCCAGCATTATGTTCTAAAAACAGACGTTTGGAGCCACTCTCTAAGTGCTGTAACCTTGCTTTTATCCTTAATAAATTTACCAATCAACCAAAAGAAGCACTTACAGTACAGCACTGCTTGGCAGGTTGCATTTTATCAAGGCCCTGTTGCTTAAGGCCATCATAAACTTGTTTACAGGAGAAAACACAACTATGGAAATGCTTTGCAAATTGCAACGAAAGATGTCACTCCTTGTCCATTAGACTTGGTCAGCTGTCAAAATGGCGTCATCTTTTTGCTTACCACCCAGATTTCAACGAATGTTCTTAGAAACATGGATTTGACTGGGAAATGTGGCAAGTCTGGTAGTTAATTGTTGTTTTTTGAAATTGAAATTCTGATTTAAAGGTCTGTGGTTGTTTTGTTCACCAGGTCAGAGGCAATTGTTGAAGAACTTGATGTACTGTAGTCTTGCTTTCTAAAATATGTCTATTAATATGAAACTATTTATTTTTAGGATTTTAAGCATCAATCTAGCATTACAAAATATCCTTAAAGGCCAAGTGACTTTTGACATCGTTGATGTGTTCTTGGAGAAGTGTTCAGAAACCACTTTTGTTAAGATTCCTCAATGGTCCAACTTTCTATCACCTGAACATAAAGGCTCTCTGGTTTGCTAATAACACAGAGTCCGAGATCTGTAGCACTTGTTTTTCATGCGGCCAGATACTTTGGTTGTATATTGCCTTACTTGTGCCTCACTTTGTATAAAAGCATTACCCAGAGGAATAGATTTAAATCTAATTAAAAATGTGGTACACCCTAGATAGTGGCACGTCAATAATTGCTGTAATACATCTTGCTTACTCTCAAAAACATTTCTTTGTTAACTGAAACAAGGAACTTGCCATTAGAAATTCTGTTTACAGAAAATGACATTTCATGCGCATTGTAATGACAAGAAAGGAGTTTTGAAACAGTTGGAAGAGAAAGGGTTTTTAGATTTAAATTTTTAGATTTAAATTTTTAGATTTTAATTTTTTAGATTTGTGATCTAAAAAATCCATTCTGTCCAGACCAATAAGACCTAGTTGACCTTCCCTCTTTAAGACCCGGTGAATTGTGTTTTGTGAGCTTTAGCTCTCTGTGGTGGTTGGCTAGTGTATTCAATGTTTGCACCACCAGGCTTTTCTGAAACTTCATTAGAGCAACCATCTTAAATGTTCTGTTCAGCTTCACTCTCAACATATCAATGGTATTGTAATTTTGTCTTTAACACACTATGCTCCTTTCATAATCCAGTTGCACAGTGCATATTTCTCACTCCTTAGACCTGCTTGCTTAATATCCACTGCTGTATCTTTTAAAGTTTTCCTGCTGAACCTCGTTTCTTTGTTTAGTTAAGTTTAGGATGTTGCATAACTGTTATAGTAATGTAATAAAATGTTACAGGACAGGATTGGTATTGTAATTTTGTCTTTAACACACTATGCTCCTTTCATAATACAGTTGCACAGTGCATATTTCTCACTCCTTAGACCTGCTAGACCTGCTTGCTTAATATCCACTGCTGTATCTTTTAAAGTTTTCCTGCTGAACCTCGTTTCTTTGTTTAGTTAAGTTTAGGATGTTGCATAACTGTTATAGTAATGTAATAAAATGTTACAGGACAGGATGTAGCAAGAGAGCTCTATCTGCATAGTGTACTGGTGAATCATCAGTAAAGGCCTGGCTGTGTCCACAATCATTTCCTGTAAATAGCAATAGAAAGAAACAACGAAACATAAGAACAATACTTATGTAATTTAACAGTCTGTGTAAACAGATATGTACACGGTGTTCAGGAAAGGAATGTGATCATATAAAAAAACAGATCTAAAAAAATAAGTGTAGATAACGGGCTTAGTTGTACCTTTAAAACAGGTCTGACTGTGGTTGCTATGTATAAAAACTTGTACATTGTTTAGGAAATTAATGTGGTTTTATTTAATATGTATTTTATATAATGAAAAAAAATCTTAGACTTGTTTTTGGTATTTATTATACATATAGTTATATGTATAATTCATTATTTTATTGCCATTTAAATTAGTAGTGATACAAAGTATTTAATAAGATATATATTTTAACACTATATGGCCAAAAGTATTTATTATTGTTCATTACTGAATTCAGCATTTCAGCCAGACTCTATTTAAAATTACTTACATTTATTTCAAAGTGTTTTGATTTGTTTAAATGCTTTTGTTTAAAATTTAGCTGTCTTAAAATTTTGCTTATCGTTCTTTTGTTATGCTAAATTTTGTTCTTGCTGCTTTCAGGTTGTCCCGCAACTTGTTTTGAGTGACTGTTTATCATTAGTCTGAAAATGAGTTGTAAAATCTTTCAGGGGACGGCTATTTTCTATTAACATTTCACTTGATAACTATTGACAGCTTAGTATTAAATACATTCAATTTTATGATAATTAAAAAGTGGGTACCACTCAGCTGTAGGGGTTCTAGGAACATGGGTTCGATCCTTGCTTTGGTACCTGCCTATGTGTAGTTCATGTAAAGTTAGGCATGTGTGAGTGTGTTGCTCTAAGATATATAAATGCCTGTCCTGGGTGTATGTCTCCCTTTTGCCAAGTATTTACTAGGTGACAGATAAATAAATAAATACAAAATCACAATGTTATGGTGCATCAATTCACAGGCTGTATTTTTAGTCTGCCCAGTTAATATTGGTGCTGCAGAGCTATATTAATTAACTATTAACTATATTAAACAAATAAAAAATGCATTTGTAGCCTTATTTGTGCTTCATGCATCTATGTAACATTTCTAAGGTGCTTTAAAAGTTATTTTTCTGATGCCTGGTTTATATAAACAGATATTTTTGAGGAAACTGGAACTGTGTGTTTTTAATTGAACAAATAATTTTTACAACCCACAATTCTTTAATTACACAACCTGAGTTTGGGGAATGTTATCAATTTAGGGGGTTATAATAGTTTATAACAGTTTTTTTTCCTGGATTAGAGGTAATTCAATAATGTTTTAAATAAAGCATGATGAAGTAATCTTTGAGGAAATTCTTGGAGAAAATAGAACTAATACATCTCCTTAGTGTATATACTACATGCTAAAAACTTTATATGCGTCTTTATACAACTGAAAAATATAAGCTTTGGTTCTATATGCATCATTCTGGTCTGTTGGATTCCCAGAAATAAACATGTTATTATCGAAGTCAACAGAACAACACTTAGCATGAAAGACAAAAAAACTTCTACCAGGCAAGGAACTTGGAGGGAAGGTTTTTGAGATATAAATCAGTGTTTGGACGCCCTCTTGTGATAGAAATAATCATTTCTATTTGTATTAGCTGGAGATTACCTTACATGACCCCTTTGTTACACACCCAGGTTGGTGCTTTGTTCTGCTGTATGGAAATGTGTGCAAATTTAGGTAGGGCTAGTTTTACTCTGAAGTAAACATTTCACTTAATACGTTTGTCCACCATGTAGACCCTTTAAAGTCATTTCTAAGGGGATTTGTACACAATTATTTAGCACCCAATCTAGAAGATACTGTCGCTTTTAGTAGAATGTGGGGTGGTTGTACATCACCAGTTGTATAATTTGCAATGACAATAAAGTAGTGATCAAAGCTGTAAGCAAAGTGCTGGTGCCACAAACAATGATTTGTAGTTTGAAACATGTGTTTTGTGTGTCTTGCTTTAGGTTTACAGTAAAACTACAGTCATGACCAACTTTGTTAAGTCCAAGACAATTTCAAGCCCAATGGGGGATTAACCTGAGTATATAAATGAGATTTAGGACCAGGAGTTATGACTAGAACTGATTCATGTAAAATGTTTGGCAAAAGTGCAGTAGATTCAGAAGGAATTCAGACATAGTGCTTTCTGTTCTGGTCAAAGAGTTTAATTTTGTTTAATAATCAAACCAGAGAATCTCTTTTCTTGTGTTGCAAGAGTGCTTTACATGCTGTTTAGCAGACTCCAAGCATGCTGTTATTTGCCTTTTACTCAACATTGGCTTATCTGCCATAAAGGCCTGATTTATATAGTGCTGCAGAGATAGCTGTCAATCCAACAGGTTCTGTCACCTCAGACAGGATGTTTGCAGCTCTTTTTGGATGATTGTTGAGTTCTTTCTTACCACCCTGACCATGACTCTTCTTACCTAGATGTGCGATTTGGCCGGGTGGCCAATGTTAGGAAAGTTTAAGGTTGTGCCTATCTTCATTCATTTCAAAGTTACTAAGGTCACTGTGGTCCAGGGAATGCTCAAAGCAGTGAATAAATGCTATATGTAAAAATTATATTTATATGTATTATTGATAGATAAATATAAATAAATAGATAAATGGATACTTCAGAAAAAGCTGAGCAGTAGAATAGGCCTCTCCACCTGTAGTAAACAGTAAAGCAGTGCTCCTGTCTTTCAGCCTTGTGGCTCTACCGCAGGCCAACCACACAGGGCCGACGGAAGACCTTATATACTTCCAATGGATATCCGGTGGTTTAATCTGGCAGCTGCACCAGTGCATAATAAATTAAACTCTGAACCATAACTACCATTGTGCCTGCTGCCTCAAACTCCCCATTTATGTTGATGTCATTTATATCAAAAGCTTGTTGTCACAAATACTTGCTAATTGCTACTTGCTAATTTATCTATTTTATTAGTTTCCATTTTATATTATATTATACACAGCAGTAATTGTTTATAACATACAGCACATTTGGAATGCAAACCTTATACCTTTGAACCCTTTCAAAGAAGTAAACACCTTAATTCACTCAAGCCACTTAACACTGTCTTAGGTGACGGTTGAAGCACCTGTCACTCAGGTCTACTTTCCGGCTTTCGTTCCTAGAGAAGTGAAATCCCCTTAGGCTGAACCCCAAGCAGGTGACCCCCCTCACAACAACCGCAAGGCCCAACCATAACAGAAATAAGCTCTGGTTTACCGGCCACATGTGCCAGGCCCCGGCATCTGGCTGCTCAGTACCTTCCAAAGACTGCTATCAGACACCTTCAGGCAACCCAGCCTGACCGGGGACCCTAGTTGAGCCTCGGCTGTGGCTTCAGCCTCAAGCAACGCACAGCTCACTGTGGGTGACCTGCTTCCGGCAGATGTCCCAGATGCAAGGCCGAGGAGATCCCACCACAGAGTGTCTGTGTCTGTGTGTGTGTGTGTATATGATGGGGGTGGTTGCGTAAAAGACTGCTTTTTCTCCTGCATTGATGTGCAGGGCCGATTCTTCCGTTAAGTCTCATGGGAGACTTCCAGTAACAGCAGATGTGCAACTCAAGACTTTTTTTCTCTGTTCTTTTCGTGTTTTTGCTCTTGTCTGTAATAGATTTGTTTGCTTTATAAAAAAATAAAAAAAAAACTATTAAATTGCACTATTTTTTTAAAAGCAAATTTCACTGACGTGTGTAAATAATTGACATTTTGAACACGTAAACGTTAAAACGTTAAAATGTTAAAACTTTTAGAGTGAATAGATTATTTTCTGTTACAGCAGGTTGTTATTAATGCACACGTATAGGTGGGGTATGTAGTAAGCACATTCGAGTAAATAAACACAGATTTGGGTGACAGATTGGGGTATAAATACTGTATAAGTACTGACTGACTGATTTTCTTTTCTTTTAACTATATAAAATTTCACATACAAAATCTTTTGACATTTACACCACACAGCTTTTGTTAACCTGTAGTCCATAAATGCCAACAACCATTTAGAACCAAGTGCATCTTAGTAACTGGATCTTTTGTTTCATATCAAATTTGCTAATCTATTTCTAGAGAGGCCCAGCGTCTTATTTCACTAACAAAAATTCAAGATGATGACAGAGTGCCCTGAAATGCTAGTAGGCCCAAACAAGCCTCCCCTTTTACCTTCTCCTCTGTTTACAGAGACATTACATAACAGTTTTATCTGGCTAAGGTACAGTTTAGTGCAACATGTCTGACCAAGCTATGCATCACAAAACTATATGTTTGTTATTAAGATGTACTTTTCTGTGCCAACCAATGACAGAAATTTGGCCCTTTTCTCTTAAATTTAATACATGAATGCATTTTTATTCTATTTTTGCATTTCACCTCTTTCTCACAATAACAGCAATTTCCAATGTTTTTAAATTATAACTTGTTCAATTCCCTAATTATACTTGTTCTACGCCACCCTCCGGCCACCTTTGCAGTTATGCAGCATTGACAAAGGATGCCTTAGGTGTGTGCATGCTTAATTTAAATTTTTTACAATCTCTAAACATGTTTGAAATTGAGCAAAATTGAGAAATCAGGTATTTTTTCAATTTATGTATGTAAATTAGAATATCAATATTTTGCCATTGCAAATGGGATCCTGGAAACCCAAGTTTAATTCTGGCCATTGTTTACTTGGTTTGTTTGTTGTTTTTTGGGTACTTTTCTTCTCCCAAACTCCCAAAAACATGCTCTTCTAAATTGTCCCAAGGTCTAAATCAGTGTGCCATACAAGGCATGGATGTTTTTTATTGTTTCTGTTTGATAGGGTACAGACCCACTACAGTCTTAATCAGGGGGATGTTGCTTGATTGATTATTATGAATGAATTAATAAAATGGCATTATGGTTTACATCCAGCTGTGGGCTGTATTGTTATTCACGTGTGCCTGGCAAAAGATTTTGATTGTTTTTATTTATGGCTGGTGACAAGGTTGTGGGTGTCGCATAGGGTTGCCAACCGTCCCGTAAAATACGGAATCGTTCCGTATTTGGAAACTGAACGTCGCGTTCCGTATTGAACTGATACGGGACGCGCTTTGTTCCGTATTTTTATCAATGGCAGAGAAATGCTGCAGATTAGACTGTTCGATACTAGAGCTGGGCGGTTCCTGAATCACCCGGGTTAATGATTCGAATCTTTGTACTGAATCAGGAATCACGAGTCCGAAAACTCAATGAACCCGGATCCTACGAGTCCTCTGACTGGCTGCTGCTCAGTATACAAGGCGAGTGAGCCGACTCACTGGAAAGACCTCTGACTCAGATGATTTGGCTGAACCGACTTCACTCCAGTCTGTGAATCTAAGCAATAAGTTAAATATTCCAATAAACAAGCGGTTAAAAACACTGTATTATAAGTAGTAGTGGTATAGATTAGTAATGCAGCATATTTTCTTGTAAGCAAAAGAACAAAATATAGTTATATTATTATTAAAATGCAAATGCTTACAGGCTACTTTAGTACTGTACCACTTATAACCCCCATGGTAATTTTAAACCCTTGACCCATTAATATACCCATCTGATTGGTAGGTGAGTCCACCCCCCTCTCCCCCATGATCAAGATTTTACTTAAAAAAAAGTGTCAACTTGTCACTGATAAGAGAAGTGTGAGGGGCCAAGAGAATTAAGAGAGAAGGATTTATTTACAGAAGATGAGAGCACAGAACACAAGTGATATTTGGATGCATTTTAATGCAGTAAATCAATCGCAATCAGAACGTCAGTATTAAGTGACTCAACTGACTCAAGTGACCCAAGTGAACCGGATCAGATTACTGAGTGACTCAGATTAACCCGAGTGCATAAAATGAACCGAATTTACCACCACTATAAATACTCTGCTGTTTGAGTAGCGCAGTGGGCAGAGCGCATAGTGCACGTTCTTCTGCCCTAGGTTCGAATCCGGCTTAGGGTGAAACTAAAGTAACACAAGCAGGGCCGGTGCTGGGGTAGGCATTGCCCCAACCCTCCCCCAATTTTCTTGATGCCCCCCTAAGCAACGCAGTCCACAACCGGGCCGCATGTCAGTGTGAAGATGGATTATGTAAAAATGTTGTTTTCACTATTGAGAAAAAATGTTACATGATGTTCTTTATGTTGTTTTACCTAAAATATGGTTCTGATTTATTATTATAAAGAATAATAAATCAACACCCTGGGCTGGCGTTAAATCAACCCCCCGGTAAACACTTGGCATCCCGCCAGCCCAGGGTGTTCCTTATTTCCAGTTCTGAAAGTTGGCAACCCTAGTGTCGCACAGCAACATGGATCCTCTGGACCTGGATTCAATTCTTACCTCCAGTCTCTGGGTTCAAGCACTGCCTCCGGTCAATCCCTGTCAGGAACTTTATGTGTTTTCCCCGTGTTTGCAAGAGTTTTCTCTGGATAGTGCCGATAAATCCTGATGGATCACAAATTTTTGTCTTGGATCAATAAAGTAATCTATTTACGGTCTAGCGTTCTAACCTGGGTAATTTGTCTCGCTCAGATCAAGAACATGCGACACTACTGCCATCTAGTGACAGAAATGACAACAGCCCAAGAGGAACAAACAGCAACAAGCAATAAACACGAGTTGCCTCTTGTGCAGGTGTAAGCAGATATGGGAGGCCTTTAAGACTTTGATAAGGGCAGATATGCATGCTCCTCTTGTGGGAAACTGGACAAAAGCAGCTTTGGCGGTGTTATTTTTGCAGATATCAACCAAATAATAATAATAATCAAACTCGCTCCACATTGAACGCAAAGCTGATTTACACAATATAAATTCACCCCATTTTGGTTAAAGGAAAACAAAACTGACATGAACAGAAATAATCTAAATTTGATGTATTGGTAAATAAAATTAGATAGAAAACTCACCACACTTCAGCACCAGCTCCACCAACTCTTAAAGGATAAAGCTTTTTAATATTGCAAAGAAACCTCCAGGATGTTGCTAATTTACAGGATTAATCTATATTGTATAATATAATATTGTACTTGGTAGAAGTACTGGTTAACCAAATAATAAAATATGTGACAATTGCTGCTGTTTTGCTTATTTCAATTAAACTGGTGTTTTAAATTAACACATGAAGTGGGAACAAATATTGGTTTAAGAATTAATCAGAATTCTAGTAATTTAATTCACCATTGTTACTGCAGTATTAACGTTTATTTCATCATCATAAAATGTATAAATTAGTACACTTAACTAATTAGTATACTAATTAATACTAACTTATTATGGCAATATTTTAGAAGCGAGGTGCTTCTGAGAATTGGGGCTGAGAATGTCGTGCTGCTGTATTTTTACACATTACACATTTTACACATTACTTAGTATGACAGAGACAAAACCTAAACAAATCAAAAAGATAAATGTAGAAAAAGACTTTCTATTTTGCTCTAATTGTAAGTCAGAGTTGAAAGCTAACAGCACACAGCCTCCTTATCTGAGCAAATTCCATCTACACTGATTTAATGTGCTGGTCTGTTGCCAATCTAACCTCATGGAAAATAGAAAATGTAAAACTTTTCTTTATGAGTGCAGGCCACACCATCATATATAGTGAATGAAAAGAGATTATGAAACTGGAAAGGAGGGGAATACTGGGCTACTGGATTTCAGACACCCTTTTCTTTTTTTGTTCATTTATTTATTTATAAAACAAAATGTGAAGAGCTTTGAAAGAAATAAAGAGGAGGGAATGATGGATAAATATAAGAAGTCAGTAAGGAATTAGGAGAAGTTTCAGTCCTTTTCACCTAAACTTGATAATAACACTATATATGCACCATTAAGACATCATTAATGATGTACATTTACCTTTATTATTCAGACTGAAATTGTGCTTAAATGATTTTGATTATTTTAAATAGAAAATACAAATTAATTGGCTACATTCATTAATAAGATAGAACTGTAGTCTGCAAAGGAAACCTCAATCTGTCGTCTTTTGCTGAGAGGAAATTTGAGTTTTTAAATGAATTTGATATGCCAGTAGGTGGATTCATTTATTTATCTAAATGTTTTTCCACCACATGATTCTGTTCAGGATTACAGTGAGTCTGGTTTTCTCTGATTTTTAAATCATTGGCTGTAATGCAGTAACCCACCCTTGGACAGCAAACAATTGTGGTCAATATGTGCATGAAGTTAATGTAATGTAACTTTCTTTTAGTATGTTTATTTAAACATGTTAAACAAGAGAAAAACAATGGTTATAAAGTTAGTTTATTATGTCATCAAAAACTGCATGTGCATTAGTCAATTAAATGCATCTAAACTTTTACTTTTACTGGGTACAAGAGTGCATAAGGCCAGAGGATGAGTGTAAAGCCGGTGTTATTTTTTCACTATTGACAAACATACAATTGCAAATGTTAACACACACACACACACCTCTTTGCATATATAAAACAGATTATTGCTGGATCTTTTAAGGATATGATATAAAATGTAATTAAACAATAATGAAAAACTAATGGTTCTAACAGCAATGAATTCTGTATGTTTATCAAAAAGAGGTGCAGTGAAAAAGTTTTCACACTTAGTTGGCACTGGTACGTTTTGTAAGCCTGAGTTTGCAAATCTGTATTGCTTATAAAATGTTTTTTTCTTTGCATAAGCAGAGCATGTAAAACAAAAATATTGTTAATTAATAATAGTTTTAAACACCATGCTTGTTTTAACATAATTTGCACCTACACCGGGGCCTTATTTTAATTCGCATGTACCAACTACTGAATATACCATTATACTTTAAGGATATCGTTGCAATAAGCCACATTTCCTTAAGACACGAGCGTCAGGTACATTTTAACTAGCAATTTCATGCATACAAAATAATGTTGTCTCATTAACATGCTGACATGCAACACTCTCATTTAGAAAGCAGCATTACATATATCAAGCAACTCAACCTATGCATGTAAAAAAGCTACTCAAAACCTAAGTGTGACATTTTAGCTAAAATACTGAAGACACACATTAAGCTCCACTACATGCCATCCTTAAATACTGGGTGTGAGAGGGTACAGATCATAAAACTTAATGATGAACTAGTATTTAAGTGGTGGATAAGCAAGCTTTCAAACTGTTGGCCTGTTACCTGTGTGCACGTTACCTGTTTAATTATAAGGTTAGAATGAAGACAGTAATTATACAAGATAATATAAGATCATATAAATAATAAAATGAAATAATTATCAACACAAGCCGCCACTGATCACTTTGGCTTGCAAAATTGTACTTAAGCTTGCAGGTGAATGACAAGATAAATAAATGGGCTTTCTTTAACATCATTTTTAACTTTTCACAGGTTTATGTTAAACTGCATACAATTTTAAACGTTTTAAACTAGGTGCAAATGGCTCCTGCTGCAAGACTTTCATTTCTTCCTGAAGGCGAGTAATCACTGAGAAATGTCGTAGTAATATTCTCTCAGTCGGGGCTCTACCACAGCAAAGCTCAGCCTCTCATCCGGCCTACGCAGAAGAAATTAAAGCATAGTCATCATACAGATTATAATTATTATAACAAATTTATATTAAAACATTTTTGTTTATATGGACATACAGTGATAACTGGGATAAAATGGAAACAACTCGACCCACAAGTCAATTAAAAAGCTTATATAATTCTAAGTCAGATCAGAAAAGAAATAAACATTTAAAAACATTTAACTAACTATGTACAAGTGCAGATCTTTTGCCACTCTGCATTATGGGTAGCTAAAAGAACGTAAGTAAATTAAAATAATGAATACTAATTTGTAATTTGTTTAAAAATACTGCAATGTACCATAATATATCAGCAACGTTAGATGTTCAAACATCTTGGGTTTTTAATCTCATTCTCTGAGTTCACACTAAAAATAGAGACTCCAAAAATCGTGCTGTTAAACAGTGCAGGGGATAAAAACTGCACTGTATTTCAGGCATTAAATATGACCAACTGGGTCTTATACTACAGTGTATCACAAAAGTGAGTACACCCCTCACATTTTTGCAAATATTTTATTATATCTTTTCATGGGACAACACTATAGAAATAAAACTTGGATATAAGTTAGAGTAGTCAGTGTACAACTTGTATAGCAGTGTAGATTTACTGTCTTCTGAAAATAACTCAACACACAGCCATTAATGTCTAAATGGCTGGCAACATAAGTGAGTACACCCCACAGTGAACATGTCCAAATTGTGCCCAAAGTGTCAATATTTTGTGTGACCACCATTATTATCCAGCACTGCCTTAACCCTCCTGGGCATGGAATTCACCAGAGCTGCACAGGTTGCTACTGGAATCCTCTTCCACTCCTCCATGATGACATCACAGAGCTGGTGGATGTTAGACACCTTGAACTCCTCCACCTTCCACTTGAGGATGCGCCACAGGTGCTCAATTGGGTTTAGTCCATCACCTTTACCTTCAGCTTCCTCAGCAAGGCAGTTGTCATCTTGGAGGTTGTGTTTGGGGTCGTTATCCTGTTGGAAAACTGCCATGAGGCCCAGTTTTCGAAGGGAGGGGATCATGCTCTGTTTCAGAATGTCACAGTACATGTTGGAATTCATGTTTCCCTCAATGAACTGCAGCTCCCCAGTGCCAGCAACACTCATGCAGCCCAAGACCATGATGCTACCACCACCATGCTTGACTGTAGGCAAGATACAGTTGTCTTGGTACTTCTCACCAGGGCGCCGCCACACATGCTGGACACCATCTGAGCCAAACAAGTTTATCTTGGTCTCGTCAGACCACAGGGCATTCCAGTAATCCATGTTCTTGGACTGCTTGTCTTCAGCAAACTGTTTGCGGGCTTTCTTGTGCGTCAGCTTCCTTCTGGGATGACGACCATGCAGACCGAGTTGATGCAGTGTGCGGCGTATGGTCTGAGCACTGACAGGCTGACCTCCCACGTCTTCAACCTCTGCAGCAATGCTGGCAGCACTCATGTGTCTATTTTTTAAAGCCAACCTCTGGATATGACGCCAAACACGTGGACTCAACTTCTTTGGTCGACCCTGGTGAAGCCTGTTCCGAGTGGAACCTGTCCTGGAAAACCGCTGTATGACCTTGGCCATCATGCTGTAGCTCAGTTTCAGGGTGTTAGCAATCTTCTTATAGCCCAGGCCATCTTTGTGGAGAGCAACAATATCCAGTGGCCAGTATGAGAGAATTGTACCCAAAACACCAAATTTAACAGCCCTGCTCCCCATTTACACCTGGGACCTTGACACATGACACCAGGGAGGGACAACGACACATTTGGGCACAATTTGGACATGTTCACTGTGGGGTGTACTCACTTATGTTGCCAGCTATTTAGACATTAATGGCTGTGTGTTGAGTTATTTTCAGAAGACAGTAAATCTACACTGCTATACAAGCTGTACACTGACTACTCTAAGTTATTGTCCAAGTTTCATGTCTATAGTGTTGTCCCATGAAAAGATATAATGAAATATTTGCAGAAATGTGAGGGGTGTACTCACTTTTGTGATACACTGTATATACTACCCTACTAATTACTTTGTCCGTAGGTGTGTAGTGTAGGGCTTTGCTTGAGAACTTTGCTTGATATAATGTCAGAGACCCTGACACCCTGGCACTCAGGACCCTGACATGCACAAGACACACAATGTTACTTACTTGTATGTCCAGCATTTCAGCATGAGGGTGTACATTTCAGGTGGGCAGTTGGGGGGAGCTGCCATCCTCTCTCCTCTCTCAACCATTTGTAAAGCCTCATTACCTTTCATCCCCTAAAGAGCACAAATACACACAAGCCTTAATTCACCTACAGTATCATTCGATGGTGCTGCACAGTCTTATTGACCCAGGTCTTTGTGCATTTCCTTCTACATGCTAAATATGGCAATACAAGAATTGGCTGCTTTACAGATTACAAAATGATAGCATTGTGTAGAGGATACATTTCTGCCCTATGACCAGTGTTTGCGATACGGGATCTGAACCTACCAGGATCCTTATCTCAATAAAGCTAGTAGTGAGAATACTTAAATAATTATTAAAATACTTAAAGACAAGTTTTAACATGTAGCCATAACATGTTAGAGAAACCTAAAACAGAAAAGGTTTTAAGCAGAACACTTTAAAAAGCAGTATTAAGATGTAAAGAATCTTTATAGCTTTCACAGGGCTTATCAATTTAACTATCCAAAAATTCATCTTTGCAGTGTTGGGCAAACTACTATGATGTAAAGGTCTCTGCAAAATGTAGGTAAATAACATGCTCTACAAATGTAGCTCAACCACTTCAAGTCATATTTCAACAAAACATCATTAATTAGGAGAACAAAACTGTTAGTAAATACAGACTGTTATGTACCTTATATGGCTTCTGTCCATATGAGAAAGCCTCCCACATCAGCACTCCGAAGCTCCACACATCACTCTTACTTGAGAATTTTAAGAAATTCATACATTCTGGTGCATACCACTTTACAGGCCATTTTCCACGGCCTTCAGACTAGGTAACAGGAAACAAAACAGCAACCATTAAACATAAAATTATTAAACTGATTCCTATAGATACTGTCTTTTAATTAGGTTCATCATTATGGAGTCATTGATCAACTGATCTGGAAAGAACAGAAAACATACATGTATTTAGCCAAAGATTAACTAGCAAGCTCAAACAACTTTTGAACTGGACTAGTAGTTAGCTAGATCCTAACAAAATCTTGACTAGGATTCAATGATGTATGATTTATCAGTTTGTGTTATTTACTGTACGTGTGTTGGGAATGTGTTACCTCATTGAACCTTTTTGCCATGTTTTCTTTTTCCTGTTTACGTAATAACTCTTGTTTCTTTAGTTCTTCCTAATTTCCCATTTATTTCAGACAATTTAGGTTCACGTCTGTTAAATGGTTAAGACAACATCTTTGTTTGATGGGTTTTTGGCTTTTAAAATGTTTATGTTGTAGTATTTTACCAAAACTTCAGGATCAAACTTTTTTAAGCTAAAAATCAATAACTATATGCTTATACAATTACACGTTCCTTAAGTACATGCTAAATCCTTTTTGTCAGGTTTAAACATGTTTAATAAATGAATTACCTATAGCGAGTGTTAGGGGCACTTTTATTCTAGGACCATGAGAATAATAGTTTTTCATTCTAGGCCATGAGACTCAATAGTAAGCTTAATGCAAAATGTCTACCAACTGAATACATTAAAATTCAAAGCAAAGAGTTAGATTGCTCAGCATTAATTACAGCAACGCTCTTTAGAAGGGAAGCCATACCAAGTAATAGTTCCTATCCAGGCTGAGGGATTTGGACAGACCAAAATCACTGATCTTAGCATAGTGCTGGGTGACCAACAACACGTTGCGAGCAGCGAGGTCTCTGTGTACGAAGTTATGCTCCTCCAAATACTTCATCCCCATGCAGACCTGATGCACAAGTTCTGTCACGTTCTTCACTGAGATTCTGTGCATTGAAAAAGAAAATCATTGAAATTGCAAGAAAGTCATAATAAATAACAAAACCATAAATATATTAACACAGGGTTTGCCAGAGAATAAGTAAACCAAAGAACAAAGCTTTGCTGATGTGATTTGTGTATGTTATAGTGCTATTTTTTATGTGACTGTGGATGACTGATGGATCATCAAAGTCAGTCTGTAGCCTGCAATTTATTTGTGCACTGAAACATTTAACAAAATTCAGGTATTTATAATCAATTTCAGTACATACGTATAATAATAGTAAATGATAAATGATTATGAAAATTTTTTATGCAACTGTTAATTTATGGCATATGTTTTGTTTACATATGGTGGCACAGTGGTAACACAAGTCCTAATACATGCAGTCAGGCCATCTGGAGCTACTAAAACATGCCCAAAGTGTGAGTGTGTGTGTGTCTATGTGTGTGTGTGTCAGCCCTGTGATGGACAGGTGACCTATCTGGGGTGTTTCCTATCTGTCGCCTTATAAATCAGACCCACCGTGACGGCAGCATGTGCAATTTTTTGCAGTATGTTGCAAATCATAATTTTTTATGCCAATCCAGCAATTGACTAAATCTGAACCCGCAAATTTAGAGAGACGACTATAATGTAATACGGCAACTAAATATGCAAAAGGTAGAAATCTGATTGTCATATAATAAATAACTACAATAATTTTATTTCATGAAGAGCTTTAAAATACTACATGCATCTCTATTACTTAATTCACATGTTTATTTAGCACTTTTAATGAGCTGCTCATTACTGACCATTACCACATTCTGAATGAGGATTTATTTATTTATTAGGATTTTAACATCATGTTTTACACTTTGGTTACATTCATGACAGAAACGGTAGTTACTCATTACACAAGATTTATCAGTTCACAAGGTCACATCAAACACAGTCATGTACAATTTAGTGTCTCCAATTCCGTTGCGTCACCTGAGCGGCATGATGGTTATTTTCAAAGAAATCATCTACATTACTGCCATGTTTGCCACAATGAATCAATAAAGCATAAAGACTTGATGGGATTGATATGAAATTCCTTTTGATTTTTTCATGTTTTGATGGGATGCTATAAGCTTGTTGGTTATCTGTTAAACGCCAACTAATGACAGCCAGTTAACGGTTGAAAGTAACTGGCAAAAGCATCCCTAGTATGGAGTATGTCAGCACATAAACACTCAAGATATACTGGTTTTGCTCTAATCATTAAAAGAACAGGGAATGTCATTTCATAGTAATGATAATTAGGGCCAGTTTGCTTTATTACACTCTATTAAACCTAAACCAATTCAGAATGGTTAAACTAAATGATTCTTTTTACTTAAATGATTCTTGATCAAGTCAGTGAAGTAGAAGTTTCACCTGTTTTTTTGCAGGTACTTGTGCAGAGGACCAAGGTCAGCCAGCTCCATGACCAGCATGAGGTTCTCGGCCTCACAGATGCCGATCATGCGCACTATGTAGGGGTTATCCAGCTGCTGCATGACTTCAGCCTCACGCAGCATTTCATCTTTTACCTCCTGATTGTTTTCATCATTCTTCAGGATCTTGACTGCCACCTGTTTCTGTGTTCTGCAGTACACATAAAACACATTTACATGCATACCAACAGCAAGTGCACCACCTACACTCAGTGAAGCTCTGTGGACCTAATTGCATTTTTCCCAATTTTCCTCTCAACCTAGTCATATCCAATTACCCAATCACAATTTGCTTGTTCTACTGCTGCTGACCTCCACTTCTGTCCAAGGAGAGCTGTGACTAACACACGCCCACTCTGACAAGTGTCCAGTAAACGACTGCTTGTTTTCACCTGCAAGAGGCAGGTTCATATGGAGATCTGTATCTCGTACTGAGAGTCACATACCAATCGCCTTTATTCCCTCTTTAGTCTCTGTGCTGGCGCCAGTGAACAGCTGGCAGAAGCCGCTACTGCAGCAGTTATGAGGAATCCCCTCCGTCATTTTCACCCTCGGATGAGCCAACCATTGTTCGTATATGCACCCGACCTGATTGTAGCAGAGCTTAGATTTGTACTTGTGAGATTGCAATGTCAGCACTGGTGGGCTGTCATGTTCTACCGCTGTGCCACCTGGACGCCCATCATTTTCACACTTGAGATTTTTAGGTTGTAGTGTTCGGAATCTCATCATAACCCCAGAACAACTCATGACAATTTGACATATACTGCAGTATAAGATTCCACTAAAGAACTGTTTTTAACATTAAATATACAGTGATAATATGGAACAATGGCAAATACACGAGGACAGATAATGAATGTTTGTTAATAGTGCACTGTTAGATGCTTGCATTAAAGCATTTGTTCTCCATATTCATAGATAAAAATCATTTTCTCCCCTTTTTCTCCCAACTCCTAGCGAATCAAATTACCCAATTGTGTTATGCTTCCTCTCTACTGATGCTGATCCCCGCCCTGATTGAGGAGAGCGAGACTGACACAAGCCCCCTCTGACACGTGTGCAGTAGTCGACTGCATCTCTTCGCCTGCACAAGGCAAGTTCATATGTGGATCAGAGCCACACCCTGATCAACACATTATTTCTTGACTCTGTGCAGGCACCATCAATCAGCCAGCAGAAATCGTAATTGCATTAGTTATGAGGTCCCTATCTGGCTCCCACCCTGTATGAACAACAGCCAATCGTTGTTCATGTAGCCGCCCAGCCCAGCCGAATGGCAGAGCTGAGTTTCAAACCGACGAGTTTAAAATGTCAGCTCTGGTGTGCTAGCGTGTTTTACTGCTGTGCCACCTGAGCACCCAAACTGATCATTTTTAACTTAATTATATATTAACTTACTATTTTGATTAATATTATTATTATATATAGTATTACTGAATAGTAGAACATATCAAATTAAACAGATAATTTAATAGTTTATTTAATATTTCCTAAACATTCATACTATAACAGATACCATGATATTTTTACTCACACTATAAAATACATTTTCCACTGTAACCATCAGGTCTAGCAGATCACTTATCTGGCAGATAGTGACTAATTCATCTTGCTAGTGATGGTCAAGAGTAGAAAGCTCACAAGTGTTTCACAAGATCAAAATATTAAATATAACTACTGAGTGGCTTAAGCCATGGTGCTTAAAGTCTATTGTCACTCTTAGCTGAAATGCTACACATGGTTCCAAACAACTAACCAGATTTATAAAAAAATGCCCCACAGATCCACCATATATAACCTTCAACCATTCTATGTAATCATTACTGGCTTTAAGTAAAGGACTGACTTACTTTCTCATTTGATAGATTCCTTTCAGAACCGTGCCGAAGTTGCCTGAGCCAAGCTCTCCATCCTCCAGAATCAAGTCTTTTCTGTCCACTTTGGTCGAGCGCAGCTCATCCGGGTCAGCATATGGACTCTCATAAACCTCTGTTGCCATGGGCAGTTCCTTCATTTGAGCATCTTCAGACATTAGAAACAAAAAGGAGTAGTTAGTCATTGCTGCTGTTACCTCTTGAACGTGTATCAGGATTATAAAACCTCCAACTAACCTGCTGAAGGTGACTTTACATCATAATGATTATCAATCTCAAAGTGCTTTTTCCACTGTGATGTTATCTGTGGGAACACAACATGAGAAAATGTTATCCTAAAATAGATATTTTGACATGCATGGCGAAATAATGACACACAAATAAGGACGTATTTAAGTGGCACACAAACACACCATGCTGATGTTTTCCAGTCTCGTTCATGGCCTGGTGCATTTAACACCTTTGTGTACAAATATTTTATTACACATTTTCCAGTGATTTAAAAACCTTCAATTGAACAGATTTCAGGTAAAAGACCATGAATGAGAGGGAAATGAGTGCCCATGAATAGATATATTATATGACCAAAAGTATGTGAACACCTGTAAGTTTATTGGACATCCATACCAAAACCATGTTAAACCTTTTAGCAATGATTGTAGTTGAAACACTTGAACGTAATTAGGATGGGTGTCCACATAAACCTGTTAGCAATGGTTGTAGTTGAAACACATGAACGTAATTAGGATGGGTGTCCACATCTTTTTGGAGTAAATATATCACACAAAAAGAAAAGAGAAATCTTGTTGAGAGTGTTAGGACAGTCCACAGTTACACTCACAGATGGCTGAATATGAACTTCTGGACTGAATTAAAGTTGTATATGTACTGAAATCTATTAAAGACTATAACATGAGCCCCTGCTTTGTGTGTGTGTATTTTTTAAACTTATTTAATCAATACCCCCTAACATATGCATTGTTTAACTCACCGCTCACCAGGATTACCTCTTATAAGAATTGTTTCCTGACCTGATTTTTACAGCACAACTGCTAGTTATTTATTTTTAAGCTGACGTTTAAGATCTGAAAGCAAACGGTTATGAACTAATGCTAACAGTGACTGGATGCTCTTGCTGCTGAATGAGTGAAGATATGCAGGGAGATGAGTGGAGGAAGAAAGAAGACATGATAAGGGTGCAGATGAGAGGGGTGCAGGCAATCCCACTGAGGTATTTGAGGCGTATTAGCAGTGAAAACCAAACCCAGCAGTTAATTAAGGCAATGTAGGCGTCATACCACAAGTTGTGGGGGGGCAGGAGAAGTGAGAATGATTGTGCACCTTTTTGAGGCCAGGTTTGGGGAAGGAGTAGGATTTGAGTCTGGAGAAAATCCCATCTTGACCAACCAGCTAGAAAACCACAGTTTTAAAGAGGATAAAGTTACTGTACTGAATTCTGTACTGCATTACATGTAAATGTCATCAGTTCTTGCCCAGGTTGTGATGCTGAGCAAAGCTTCCATAGCTGTGCATAAAATAGTGCTAAAGATACATGTGCACCATCTTAACCTGTTTTTATGTGAAGTTGTGATGAGAAAAATAATTGCAAGTTGTAAATATTAGTCAGCATTATATTTAATAGTATATTTTTAAAATTACTGTTCTCATATTAATTAGAAAATATATAATTAATGGTAACACTCACCCCTGGATGATGTCCAGGAACTGCTGGTGGGCCTAAAAAGAAAACATAGATAGATAGATTTATGTGTATATATATTTATATTTAGATATAATTTTACATATCACCTAAAATCAAACTAAAATTTAATCTCTCAATGAAAAATCTATTCATAAAAAAAACAACTATACATTCCTCAACCCAGTTTTACATTTCTTGATCTATCCCTACATCATTAAATTATCCTTCTATCTATCCATTTATAAAATGAGATAATATTCATCTCTACATACAACCTATCAACCTTCATGTATATTAATCCTATTATATAATCATCTACCCATCGCTTCTATAAGATTCATTTAACACTACATTTACGTATTCCTTTAATTTTCTAGTCAATCATCCATCTAAATATCAGTTCATTCATTCATCTAATCAAACATTAATTCAATTATTAATCTATTTTGTCCTCTCATTTCTGCATTTATTTATGTGACCTCATATCTATAGATCTAATAGTCTGTTCCACTCATTTATCCATGAAGGTACGTTAAAGAAAAACATGAATACCATCAGGTCGTGCGCAGGGTTCAGTCAGCACGTGGAGCAGTCCATCAGGTTTGTAGGAATAGTGCTCCACCAACTACAACAGGAAAACCATGACTGTGTTTATAAGCGGCATATCATGGTGGATTTATAAACACATGAATTCAACCTGTTCATCACTTCATAAAATACTAATCAATTCATTATTAGCTTTCAAATTTTACCAACATTTCTCTTAGATCAGTTCAGCTAAATTGCTAAAATTTAAGTAAAGATTTATAAATATAGATTTTTAAACAGAAATTCTGTCATATTAGTTCAGGACAGCCAAGTAAACTCTAGAAATATTATCAGGTTAGTTCATGTTAATAGCTGGCTTAACAAAATCTGTGTATATATGTGAACATACACTTACTGAGCACTTTATTAGGTACACCTAATAAATACACTTTTTAATTATTTTATAAGCTACACTTACCAGCAGATGAACTTTGTGGATATACAATTACTGCCTGTAACAGTGCCCAGTATTCAGAAAGTGTTCACTGATGAAAGATTAGGAAGATAGATAGATAGATAGATAGATAGATAGATAGATAGATAGATAGATAGATAGATAGATAGATAGATAGATAGATAGCACTAGTCTGTACACCTACAATTAGTACTAATAGGGTGTGAATTCCGAATAAAGAGGCCAGTACGTTTAAACACTGCTGCATCTGATACACTCATTCTACAACCACATCATCTGGTTAGTGGGGACACCTATCAAGATATATGTTGGCTTGGCTACAGTCAGTATTTGTATACCCAAAACTTTATTTGTTTGGTAAATTTAGCTTATAAAATAATATATGTATGTACAATTGGTGTACGTAATAAAGTGCTCAGTATCAATAATTTAATCATCTTTAACTATATGGATTCAAGGACACATTCACTTATCCATCTAAAGTCAGTTAAACAGATAAACAAAGTTTGGTTTAAATCTGGCTTCTATATGCAGATAATACCTGCCAAAGTGTGTCAAACTGCTTCCCTGAAGGAATGCTGAGTTTGCCTGCTTTATCCTTGTCGATGCGGTAGTGCATGACCTGGCCTTTATTGAGAAGACAGAGTGCAAAGGAACCGTTGGTGTCTCGCTGCCTTATTCTGGAGAAAAAAAACAGACATTTAGACCCTTTATTGGGGTACTCCAGTTCTTGGCTGGGTTAACCCTTTGCATTAATTGTTCTCGAGATAAGACCAGAGATGCGGCACACACCTGGATCATAATGACCCATAATTTTACACTGCATTATATTAACAGAAACCAAGCCATGAAGTCCAAGGAACTGTTTATGGATTTCCGCAATCAATTTGTGGTGAGGCGTAGATCAGGGCAAGGATATAAATTTAAAATTTGCCCACTTTACTCTGTAACATAATTTGATAAAGCACAGTAAAGCACAGTTAGTATGGTTCACATTCTGGTTAACAATATTTAAAATATGTCAAAAGTGTTTTCATTTAAATTTAAACCTAACATATTTATAATGTGGTCCCTGAATAGACCTGTTGTACACTAGTGTTCTTTTATGTAACTTTTACCAGTGGGTGGCACTAAAGCACCATCCAGCAAAAATGAAAGTATGACATCGAGCATTTTTTTTTTTTCTGTTATTAATAGCTTATTTTTGTTATGTATTATATTTTTAAAGGTAGTACGTAAAATATATAAAGTCATAAATGACAGTGAGGTACATCACAATAGCATTCAGTTTGTTTCCTGTATTTACATTATATGTAAACATTACATCCCTACACATTTATTATCAATTAAAATATGGTCTAATGCTCTGATATACATAATCCACATAAATAAATACTAAAAATAAATACTAATAATAAATACTAATAATAAATAAATACTCATATAGCATGTATAAATATGTTTATTTGTAATCAAATAAAATGGGGTAAATCCCCTAAAACACAATGTAGAGTTTGTTTTATTTTACTGTAGCTATAAATTACACAGTTATTGGAAATCTATCGTTTTTCTCAGCTAGGCCACTAAAGACATCAAGGACTGTATTTAAATAATTAGTGTTTCAAAAATATTAACACTGTAGTTAGGATTTATTTAAATAATAAATACTTAAACTAAACCAGGGTACAAGTATTTATGCAACTATACGTGTTTTTGCTTTGTATTATGTGGGGTAAAAATTTAGTTAAGAAAATAATACAATTAAACATAATAAAAAAAATAATCAGGTCAGCTTTAATGAAAGCATTTAGGGGCTGTTTAACACATCATAAATTAGGTTCTAAAATACAATATAAAATATCTAAAGTACATTTGAAAACTAAAAAAAAAAACTACATGTACAGAAAACATAATCTCAATGGTGCCACCACAGAAACAAGCAAATGTAAAAACAAAAGCTGTTTATGGTGATACATTTTAGACATTTTGTTATTAACAGCTGGTTAATACAGTTTAAACACATTTAGCACTTTAGTACAGAGGGGCACCACCCCAAACTGTCTGCAGCTGAATTAATAATAATACATTTTGAATAAATGCTCTGTTAGTGTAAAGTGCACAGCTTTAACTTTTGTAGTTCTGTGGTATAAATATAGATGCACACGTAAAAGCAGACGTGCATTCATATGTTTCTGTTCGAAGATTCTCCTTCTGTTCTCTGGTCATTTCAGGAAGTCTTGTATAGCAGTGTGAGAGCGGAAACCACACTGTGGGTCTTTCTTTTTCTGCCTCAGTCAAAAGATCCCCCTCCACCCAAACACCCGCCTTCTCTCAGTGTGTGTGTGTGTGTGTGTGTGTGTGTGTGTGTGTGTTAACAACTAACACTTACACATACACAAACATACCAACAAATATACACACTTACACTAACACACACTCAACACACAGACACTCAACACACAAATGAACACAAATATACTATACACACATACTGTACGTCCACATACTTAAACACCTGCACACATACACAAACACATTTACACATACACAAACACAATTAACACACATAAACACATACAATACACACTTACACATACACAAACATACCTACATATATACACACTTAAACTAACACACACTCAACACACATAAACACAAATATACTAACACACACAAACACACTTACACACATTTGTCCACATACATAAACACCTGCACACATACACAAACACATTTACACAAACACACACATTTAACACACATAAACACACACACTTCCACATACAATACACACTTCCACATACACAAACATACCTACATATACAGGGGTTGGACAATGAAACTGAAACACCTGTCATTTTAGTGTGGGAGGTTTCATGGCTAAATTGGACCAGTCTGGTGGCCAATCTTCATTAATTGCACATTGCACCAGTAAGAGCAGAGTGTGAAGGTTCAATTAGCAGGGTAAGACCACAGTTTTGCTCAAAATATTGCAATGCACACAACATTATGGGTGACATACCAGAGTTCAAAAGAGGACAAATTGTTGGTGCACGTCTTGCTGGCGCATCTGTGACCAAGACAGCAAGTCTTTGTGATGTATCAAGAGCCACGGTATCCAGGGTAATGTCAGCATACCACCAAGAAGGACAAACCACATCCAACAGGATTAACTGTGGACGCAAGAGGAAGCTGTCTGAAAGGGATGTTCGGGTGCTAACCCGGATTGTATCCAAAAAACATAAAACCACGGCTGCCCAAATCACGGCAGAATTAAATGTGCACCTCAACTCTCCTGTTTCCACCAGAACTGTCCGTCGGGAGCTCCACAGGGTCAATATACACGGCCGGGCTGCTATAGCCAAACCTTTGGTCACTCGTGCCAATGCCAAACGTCGGTTTCAATGGTGCAAGGAGCGCAAATCTTGGGCTGTGGACAATGTGAAACATGTATTGTTCTCTGATGAGTCCACCTTTACTGTTTTCCCCACATCCGGGAGAGTTACGGTGTGGAGAAGCCCCAAAGAAGCGTACCACCCAGACTGTTGCATGCCCAGAGTGAAGCATGGGGGTGGATCAGTGATGGTTTGGGCTGCCATATCATGGCATTCCCTTGGCCCAATACTTGTGCTAGATGGGCGCGTCACTGCCAAGGACTACCGAACCATTCTGGAGGACCATGTGCATCCAATGGCGGTGCCGTGTATCAGGATGACAATGCACCAATACACACAGCAAGACTGGTGAAAGATTGGTTTGATGAACATGAAAGTGAAGTTGAACATCTCCCATGGCCTGCACAGTCACCAGATCTAAATATTATTGAGCCACTTTGGGGTGTTTTGGAGAAGCGAGTCAGGAAACGTTTTCCTCCACCAGCATCACGTAGTGACCTGGCCACTATCCTGCAAGAAGAATGGCTTAAAATCCCTCTGACCACTGTGCAGGACTTGTATATGTCATTTCCAAGACGAATTGACGCTGTATTGGCCGCAAAAGGAGGCCCTACACCATACTAATAAATTATTGTGGTCTAAAACCAGGTGTTTCAGTTATTTTGTCCAACCCCTGTATATACACACTTAAACTAACACAACACACATAAATACAAATATACTAACACACATACACACTTATACACACATACGTCCACATACATAAACACCTGCACACATTTACACAAACACACACATTTAACACACACAAATACAGATATACTAACACATAAACACACTTATACACACACATACATCCACATACAAAAACACCTGCACACATACACACACACGTTTACACTAATACATGTAAATACACGCACACTTCCACATGCAATACACACTTCCACATATACAAACATACCAACACGTATACACCCAGTAACACACACTTAACACATAAGTGCAAACACACACACACATATAAATACACTTTCACATATACACACACACTGAACACACATAAATACAAACACATTTACACACAAATACAAATGCACTTACACACACCTGACTGCATGTCTTTGGACACAGGACAAACATAGACATAGACACACACTTTTTTAGTCCATGTCTTTTGACTTGTGGGAGGAAACTGGAGTTCCAGGAGGAAACCAATGCAGACACAAGGGAGAACATGCAAACTCCACACAGAAAGTAATTGGACCACCTGGAAATCACACCCAGGACCTTCTCGCAATGAGACAACAGTGCTACCCACCGAGTCACTGTAATTTCCATTTAGGTCAGCTATGCTACAGGCAACTTTATTACACTCTACCTTGATGTAGCACCTGTGAAATAAAGGAACAGGTACTCACAGAAACTTGCCGTTGGCACGCGGACTGTTGAGTAAGCGTGGCTCAGAGTCATCACGAGAGATGAAACCATGAAACCATAGCATTTTTTCATGTGCTGTCGTGGCAATCAGCTTCTCCAGTTGGGGCCTTTGACTAATAATGGCCTGCTCCAGCATGGCACCCTATGAAACAGACCAAATGTGCATAGACAAATAAAGCATGTTTTATTAAAATGTGGATAAATCCACGACTAAATAAACAGAACATAAATCTCAGTTGTTTGAATGTATCATGTCTTGTTAGTAGCATTAAGTAACAGCATGTCATATGAACAAATGGCAAATTATTTGACTACTTAAGTTTATAATACCAATATGTTGCTGAGTACTAAAATAAGTATAATGTAATATATTATATTATACTATATAACATAATATATGGAGACTAAAATGTACATACATATTTTATTTATACCAGTGAACAGAAACATTTGAGCATTTGATAGTCAACATGGGGTAAAAAATTATGGTAAAATATAAAAAGTTAAACCAAAAAATCCATATTATTCTGCAATCACCCAGTGACCCAGAGTCCATTCATGGAAACCCAGTAGTGCAGTGGGAAACAACACAAACCCGAACTCGAAAGTTTTAATCACAGCTCTGCTACCAGCAGGCTGGGTGCCAATATGGACAATGATTGGCTCATCCATAGGCTTGGTTGTTGGTGGGAATTCCTCATAACTGCTTAAATTATGACTTCTGCTGGCTGGTCAAACACCCCTGCACATTAAGACGGGGGATAATGGGGATCAGTGTGTGACTCGCCATACACTATACAGATTCCCATATTAACTCACCTCACGCTGGCGAAAAAGTACTTTAAGTACTATCAACTACTGCACACATGTGTGAGGGGTGTGTGTTAGCTACAGTCCTCTGGAGTGGAGGTCAGCAGCAGCAGAGGTAAATAGGGAGGAAAATGCACTTCATATTTATTATTGTTATTTTTTGTAATCTTGTCTGGGTGTTCCATTATATACATACAAGTATAAATATACATTTTAATAATTAGTTGTCTAGTACTAACCTTCAGCTTCCAAGTCTCCTGAACATAATGCCTGATTAGCTTTTCCTTTATGTCCTCAAAGGCCCCGATTTTGGGCTCAACACCATGGGGTCGAGTGCAAGGTTTTTTTAGCAGACAGACAAGGCCATCCAACTCCTGCGAGTGATAGTCAATCACGTCCACTGGAGTGCGATGCCATTTGCCCCCTGCTATGACGAATGTCTCATTTAGCTCCTTTTCGATGGTGTAATGGAAGCACTGGTGATTGTACGCTACTGACAGTGCAAAGCCACCCAGGTAGTTTCGGCTCTGGCGGAGCAGGTAGAGGCCATTGCTCATGCCTGCCTTCCTCAGGTAATCCTCTGCCTCTTCTCGAGTGATGTTTCCATAGAAGTAGGACAAGCCCTGTACCAAATCTGTCATGACTGCTCACCAAGCTCTGACTGCCCAAAGATTTGAGGTTTAGTGAATATGTCTGAAACATAGTAAACAGGCTGTTTAAGTACTTAAGTGCTCGCAAGTGTTAGCAATAAACAGTGATGGCAATGGTTGATTGAATGTATTTTCTCAACTTTTAAAACAGAGCATGGAGCTTTAGTATTTGTTAAATATGATAAAAGCAGATACTAAACATGGCCACCATTCCTACGTTCAGGTGTGTAAATCAATTATAAAAAATGCATTATATACTTTTCACTATTCTGGAAGCATTTGGGAACTGTCTTTCCTGTTTAAGCATGACCGTGCCCCTCTGCACTAAACAAGGTCTATAGAATATGATTTGACAGACCTGGGGTAGAGAAAATAAGAACTGTCCTCAACACCACTAAACACCCTAGTGGTGAATTAGAACATCATCTTTCCTTTTATCAACACTTCATCCCAGTGACAGGACTATCTCAGTTGCATGACTTTGTGTTATGTAATGTGAATAGCGGGGTGTCACGGTGTCACAGTGGGTAGTATTGTCACCTTGCAGCAAAAAGGGCCTGGGTTTGATTCCCTGGCTGGACGGCCAGGGTCCTTTCTGTGTGGAGTTTGCATGTTCTCCCTGTGTCTGTGTGGGTTTCCTCCGAGTGCTCTGGTTTCCGCTCACAAGTTTTTAAGAAATTGCCCTAAGTGTAAGTGAATGTGTGTGTGTGTGTCTGCCCTCTGATGGACTGGTGAACTGCCCAGGGTGATTCCACCCAATGAATTGGACCCACCATGACCCTGAGCATGACAATGCAGTGGTAAAACAGACAGTGAATGAATGATGTGCATGACATTAATCAGAATCAGAATCAGAATATCTTTATTGTCATTATACCAGGTATAACGAAATTAAGGTGCCATACTCTCAAGTGTTATAAAACAATATTTAAAGAAAGAAAAACTAGAATTTACAAAAAAAATAAAAATCAAACATTTTTAAAATTTACAGAATTTACAATGACAATAATAACACACACAGAAATACACTTTCTGTTCAGTAGCAAGCTGGTGGAAAAATTGCACATAACCTTTGTAAACATTGTAAAATTGCACAGTCCCATGTATTTTAAATAACCTTATAAAGCAGTATTTAAGGTTCGTACTGCAGTGGGGTAGAAGCTATTTCTGAGTCGGTTTGTCCTTGTCTTAACAGACCTATACCGTCTGCCTGACGGTAACAACTGAAACAGATGGTTTAATAATAATAATAATAATAGACAGATCTGGTATCACCTGTATCTGATTACTATGCTGTTCTGTTGTGACAGTGTCATCATGTTAAAATGAGCATGAACTACCCTAAAATAAATGTTGTCAACGGGGAAGCAAATGTTGCTCCAAGAAGGGCATTTACACAATCCAAAACCTGGAACACAAGCGTTTTTTGATTTTCGCACTAGTAACAATCTGATTGGTTCTTTAATGTACAGTAAATGTATAGATTTTCTGTTAGAGCTGTTCAGGTTGACTGAAAGGTTGACATATTTCAGCTGAATTTATTTTGAAATATTTAAGCAACTAAACAAAATGAAAGTACTGTATAACACCAGTTTCTGTGTTGCATTTCATTCTTGCTCAACTTCCTAATAAGACAGCTTTCCTAACCTCATGCGTTCAAATTCCAAGTGTTGCATTCAGTACAAGAGAACATAACTGCCAGTATGTAGTATTTTAGGCGGTTACAATGACAGAACTATATTCACCCCTTTACTTATTAATTAACCTAAATCAGTCCACTGATGATCCCCTTCAATTTACTTGGACGAATAAACAGTGTCTCCCATGTGTTTCACATGTCTTTCTTAAATGTTTTTGGCAGTTTTCTCAATGCCTCATTTATTAATTAGTTCTACAGTAATATAATACTAAGTACATTTAAGGAAATATATTCTGAAAAATATATATGAAATGTACTAAATAAAAAAAAAAAAACCTTCTACATTTTATTTCTTTTCACTAAGTTGTTAAAGCCGGAAACACATCTAGAACAGGATACAAATCCATTATGGGAAAACACAATTTTACTTATTTAATTTAGCTTTTATAAATAGCACAGAATTATTAATGTTCTGCATGATTTTAGTAAGTTGAAGGAAGCTGAGGAACCCGATACAGAAAAGGCCTTACAGACATGATCACATGTGAACAGATGTTGATAGTACTGAAAAATTTATAGCAGAATCTGGTAAAAAGTAAGAAGTGTCAGATATATAAAGTAAACTGCTACTTAGTTACTTCTAATACTGCTGCTAAAAAACTGATACTTTTGTGAAAGACTCAAATCTAAACCAGCTGTTAATCTACTTCTTTTAAGGAGCAGAATCAAGCGGCAAACTGGATACAGCATTTTCAGTTTAGGTTAGATAGTTTTGTTTAATTTTAAACATTGAAAAGTTTAAAGCTGCCACTGAGCACAGAAAGTACAGACAGTGATTGTCAAACAGGTGATTTTCCTACTCTCCAAAAGTATTTGTCTTTAGCAAAAGTAGAGAAGCACTAAAGCTTTTTTTAAATGTACAAGTATAGGTCAATAATAGACCTGCTTTTATTTATATTTAAAAACAACAAAAAAATGTTGCAAAAAGTGATGCAAATGATAATTCTTTAATATTTAGACATCAAAGTGTAAATGTATGGGTGTTTTATTTATGTAAACAACTAAGAGGTTTTAATTTTTATGTTTATTAAAGTTTAAAAAGTATTCAAGTTTTATGTTTATAAAGGAAACATCTTTTAGTTTGTTCCTTTGTACCAAATAATTAGAGCTGGTATTGAATTTTAGCCAAAAAGCCTGATATAACCCTCAACTTCACAAATCTGAGCTGGTTTTTGTCCGAGGTTGACAGAATAATCTGGTAAATATTATTTAACTATCTTTCTTAAGATAAATCTATAAACATAAAGTTTTGAAGGGTTAAGGGCCTTGCTCAGGGGCCCAACAGTGACAGGGCTTGAACCAGCAGGATTCTGATTACTTGTCCAGTACCTTAAACAATGAGCTACCACTGCCCTGTTATATTGTTTTATATTGCATGATGTAGAAATGAAGCATTTTAATAAACAATGTTATTTTTTACTTTAATGAGGTAATCTGTGTACTTTAACTTGCAAAATAATTTGTGTACTAAATGTTTGTTCATTTAGTACACAAATTATTTTGCAAGTTAAAGTACATGCTAGATGCACCTTGACCTTTCCCAGATATCTATAAAACAGGCTATAGCCCTCAGTAAAACTTAATTGGGAGAATTATTTTTTATGTTAAAATTACTTTTACAACTTCTGGAACAACTACAGTATACTCTACAGTACAACAACTAATCAAATATATCTATACCTATCAAATATACAAGAAATACCATAAATCAGAAGCTGGTAAACAAGTAGGTTTTCCAATACAACTTACGGTGAAAGAAAATATAAAATGGGTTATTTAATGCACTAGTTATTTAAATTATTTAATATTACATTTTTCCTAAGGTCCCCAACATCACCGTTGTTGTCCGTTGCCTTATTTTAAATAACGAAGCCAAAATGTTTAATTATAATTTAAATTAGCTGAAAGTGTGTTGCCCTAATTCATGAAGTCAGTAAGCAGCAGTATAAACAACACAATAGTTGTACTTTTTAGACACTGACAATTGCAGCCCACTGTAACAAAATTTCAATGTAGTGTTTAAACATGAAAGAGAGAAAGACAAGCAATTGCATGTAAGTGAAGACACAAAGCCTCAACCACAAAAAGTTCCAGAAAATGCAGGCCAGTTTCACTGTATATATACATACATGCACGTAGTGGCAGCATTCAGGTGTGACAAACACATATTTACACATATACACTTAATAGAAGCATTCAGGTGTGAGTGAATGAGTTTTCACTCTCAGTTTATTTTGATGGGTTATGGGTTGCAATGATTTAAACTGCATCATTAGTTTTAAAGTTCTACTGAATTTGTGTGTATGGTTAAACATTTACACTGTTTCTTTAGGTTTGTTTATGTATAAATGCAAAAGTGTGTTTATGGAAATTTTCAGTTTAGGTTAGATAGTTTTGTTTAATTTTAAACATTGAAATGTATAAAGCTGCCACTGAGCACAGACAGTACAGACAGTGATTGTCAAACAGGTGATTTTCCTACTCTCCAAAAGTATTTGTCTTTAGCAAAAGTAGAGAAGCATTAAAGCTTTTTGTAAATAAATAAATAAAGTATCTCTCTCTCTCTCTCTCTCTCTCTCTCTCTCTCTCTCTCTCTCTCTCTATCTATCTATCTATCTATCTATCTATCTATCTATCTATCTATCTGGCTCAGAAACCACAATGTTTCAGTTAAATACTTCTTTTAAAAAACTCAACTCTGAATACAAAACCTAACTGTTTAGGTTTGAAACATATATTTAACATATAACTAATAACAATAAGCTGCCTAACTATCAAGTGCAAGGCATGCTGGGAGCTTTAGTCTGATCAACCACAAAAGACCCTCCCTCAGTGGGCCAAACTCGGACATTTAAGTTTAGCCAAATTGTAGCACGTTGCTGCCAGTGTGATCACAGGTTCAGCTAACTGGATTCAAACACATGAAACGAGACAATTAAAACAGCAACAATTCCACTACTGGGAAACGGGCATCAGGGTGTGGCAAACAAATACACTTTTATATTTCTGTACATAAAAATACAGTTTGTCAAGAAACTAATATTTAGAAATCTGGAGCCCTACTTAATGCTGCTAATAACTGTTAGTTAAATAAGTTAAACATTTCAATTCAAGTAATGTACAAGAACCTTTGAATTAAATATTAATGATCGTATTAACATAGTTCACCAAAATAACCTTCTCTGAACAGTATATTCTACATAAAGTTCTTACTTTTCAGCTGTGTTACTTTTTGCATTGTTAGCCTCAAGCACTTTCCCAGACTAAAAAAGTATTATTAAAGTATAAATGTATTCTAATTTTGTTTAAATTACATTCTAAATTTTTGTATACATGTACATTTTTGCTTAGCACATAAATAATCTGTACTGTTGTCTGTATATTATAAAGAGTTGCCAACAGCAAGAAACACATTCCTTGTGTGTGTGAACATACCCGGCTAATAATTCTAATTCTGATTCTGATTTAACTTTACAAAACAAAAGGGTTTAGAGTAACAGTTTACTAGACGGTCATTATGTTTTCATTCATTAGCATTTGCAGCATTTAGCAGCTGCTTTTATTCAAAGCGACATACAATTATGACTGAATACAGTTTAAGTAATTGAGGGTCAAGGGCCTTGCTCAGGGGCCCAACAGTAACCTTCGGATAACTATTCCAGTATGTTAATCACTAAGACACTGACTGAAGAGTAGAACATCAATGTTTTAAAACTTAACATTAATCTTTTAGATATTGTTTATTAAAACATTTTTTGTTTGACTCTGAATGGCTTTTTGCTCAATTAACTTAAATAAAAATAGCAATTTAGATATTTTTACAAAATGCCCGCATAAACCTAAATGCTGTTAGGAATATTTTAAAAATAAATAGTACATTTATGGGGTTACAGTTTAAAAACAAGAATGCATGTTGTCAATTATCTAAAATTCTAATTACCACTGCACATCTCCTTTATAACTATCATACATTTTTTATGTAAGGCACCAAGCTTTTCAAACTAAAAATGTATCTTTATACCTGAATTAATATCTAAATGTTTTAAAGTTAATAATAATAATCATAATATTTCTCAGAGTAGTAAATTAACTCAAAGCGCAATCATGGCTTTTTAATGTTTGCTTCAAAGTATCTTACTAATAAAGAAATCTGATGTTAAGCCACAACACACAGCAGCTCTGAAGCCTGTATTTAAAAAAAAGCTAAATTTCATTTAATTTATAAATACTGATGATTGCAACATGTACAACAACCTTCAACATTTAGTTTCTATTGTGCTTCTTTCATAAACATGAAGTATAATAATAGATTATGGACTGTGTTTGGTAAATTGCATTTTGTGTTAAGAGCTAAATGAGCTAAATAACTGTGTAAAGTAAAATACATTATTTTTAAATATTTTACATATTGGAATCCTAATTTATTGTTAAATCAACTAGCTGCTGTCACTGGTCACCCAAATACAAAAGTATACAAAAACTTGATATAAAAATGTAATGCTTCAAATAGTACAAGTAACTACATATTACATCATAAAAAACTAAGTATTTATAATCATAATCATATCACATATTATATTATATTTTACCTTATTGAGTCTTGCTGTCTCTTCTACTTGAGGCTGTGTGAGTGCGCTGTGGCAACCATGTTTCAGTATAGTTTTACAGGATGTGGTATGGCCAAAAACTCAGTGGATAGTTCAAAAGCTGCAACAGTAACAGAAACACGTCGTGTCACGTTCAGACAGTTTTGGGTCTTTGGGCCCAAAGCAAAAAAAAATATTTAAAATAAAATGCAGCCACACCACCTTGTAAACCAAAGTACAATTACTTATTACACCCAAAGAGCAGCACTTAACTGGACCTTTTGGTAAGCTTCCTCATTTTAAGTGACTTCCTTTGGTGTTTTTTTTAAGCCTAACTTCCCCTTTTTTATCTGACACACAAATACTTTAGAACTTGCACACAGGCCACAATGATTAAACTGGTGTATACATAAATTTCAAAACATTGTGTAATTGGGATTATAATAGAAATGTATTTAGTGCTGTTTAAAAGGCAACCTGCATTGATATATTTGGTATTCTAGAGAATTGTTTGATGTCATCTTACCCTTTGCTGGATGAAATACACTTTAATTTAGGCCTAAAACCAAAAGTACGTATGTTGAATTTGCTTCATGTTTTAATTGTTGTGTTATTACAGGATATACATTCATTTCATTATCAACATATTCACAATTAATCCCAAGTTAATCCCAAAATAATTATGATGAATTCATTCATGCTTCATTCTGGCTTCATTCAGTTGTGGCATCACCCACAAAAAATTAGGATCCCAAACCATTACAGGACACTACACAGTAAAACACATGTCTCATTTGTGTCTGTGTTTTAGATTTTCACACATTTTCCAAAAGGTTTAATATTGTACAGAAATGCTAGTAAGCTGTTAAAGAAAGAAACTTATGAGCAGAGTTAACTATTTTGGCAAAGAGAAACGTTACTGAATGAATGAAGAAAATGGTGGTTTTACAGAATTACACTGTAAATTAAAAACTTTCATTCAGATCTATCAAATCAAATTTGGTACCACTTAGTTTCAGACGTATTTAAGCTATATGTCTTTTAGAAATGATTAGGTTAGACTTAAAACTGTGAATAAGCACTACTAAACCTGAGAGAACTAGAAGAGTGAACCAACTACCAACTGAAAACTGTGAAAATATCACAATGCTCATTAGTGAAGGTTGTGCCTCAAATTTTATATCATAGTTATTGAATTAATTATTTACTAGAATATGCTAAGCCATTAATCAAAAGCCAAGTTTAAGTTTCTGCATTAGAAAATGTTAAAAATTTCAACTGAGTTCTGTAACAGTTTGGAGGGTTTTTTGTGTGTTTTTGTGTTAAAATGTATTTATTTATTTATTTTTTTACAAAAGTAAAGGAATGACATTTTCTCCTGTATGGAATAATCCAGTTAATGTATGTAACACAGTGACCTTACGTTACATTTGGATGTCTCTGTCCTATGTCAGTTCAAAACATGTTGCTCATATGTATTCTTTTACAGAATATTGACAGAATATTGTTTGCAGATTATATGGATTATAAATTTAAAAATGTAGAAAATGTTTATATTACATTATGAGTATGGTGCAGGGGTGTAAAGCATAGTGTTCACTTCTCCTAAAATTGATAACTGAAAAAATAATAACAGTTTTGAGTTCCACAGAACTTCCACAGAACTCTTTAACTCTTTAATACAGTCACATTTCATTAGCTGTCCTCTAAAAAGCAAGTCATATGAACTGTGCACTTGATAAAGCTTTAAAAAACAAGATATATACATATATCTTGTTGTTTATATATTTCTTGACTGCTAATTAAGGAATAATTAAGTCTAAATTAAACAATTTTAGTGGAAATAAAAACAGCCTTTTAAAGCTAAGATAACATTTTAAACAATGCTAATAATTGATAATAAATGATAATAAATTATTCTAGGGACAAATTTGCAGGAATTTAGGAATATTTTAATGACTTACTATGTTTTATAGTGTTTAATATGGCAACTGACTTTTGCTTAATGACCCTGGGAAAATCCATCAAATCACCACTTACTCATTCACAACATTTATCAACCCACCTTAATCTTCATGCCAGACTAATAAGAAGTGTATTGCATTATTGTAACTTCTTCCTTATGTGTTAGTCACAAGTGGTGAAAAGTAAGATTTATAAAGAAATGTGTATGTCACATTTATCAATTCTTTAATTTGTTACAGTCAGTATTAAAAGTAAATGTATTGTGTAAATAATAGTGCCAGTGTAAAGTTGCAAAATTATCTCATGATGTCATTACCAGGTAATATGTATTCGTGAAAAACACATCTGCTGGTATGATGTGGATCACTGGGCTGAATCCAGTTGTGCCACTTGGCAGGAAATGCCTTTTTTGCACCTGCCTAATGTTTACTTCTTTTCTCACTCTGCTATGCCAGATTCTCAAAAAATTTGATTAAATGTTGATTAGTTGTTATTATCTGCTTTCATACATCAGGTTTATTTTTATAGCTCTGTAAAACATGTTATAGACGTATGTGAAATTATACAAAAACTTTTTCTTTATGTGCAGCTTTAGGCTTAAAGAACAAAAAGAATCAGAAAATTGTGTTCAATTTGTTTAGAATAATATACATGAGAATCCAACCATGTGCATGGGAGGTGTATTCAATATTTAATCTTATATCCCTATCCACATCTAAAACTACTAATACTTATACTACTGCTATCATCTTACTACCAACTCCAGAGCCATTTAATTACAAGCGCCACTAAAACTATTACTGTTAATATTACAACTACTTTTTCTACTTTCACTACTACTAAACCACTAGTACAACTGATACTATTACAGCAGTAGTTTTCATTAATTATTTAATACATAATTTATCAAATAGAATGGATCTGTTAAATTATTTATGATGTAATTTGTAAATTACATGAGTATCCTTCTATAATTTCACACTTGCACACTTGGCCTATTTTCTGTCCCCCCAGACAGCATAAACTGTGACAATATGTCGCAATGACGTGACATTTAACTTGCTTGCACTCACTTACCTACAGCTTATACATTTCAAACACTGTTCTTTCCTGACATTGCTTTGTGGTTGTAACATTTCTCCTCACATGAAACAGTCTGAGGATGGAGGGGTTGAGGTATAAAGCTATATTTTTAGAACTGCTGGTTCACTGGGGCCGTCCGGAAGTGATTTACCCTTCAGGTGCAGTGTGTGCCACTTTACACACTCTGTGACAGTACATGATCTCCGTTGAAGGGCAGAATAGTGCAAACAAGCATTTGCACCAGAAATTATATTACAGATTATATTTAAGGACCTACCTAATTCACGGCCATGAAAAAAAAAAAAATCATGGACCGCGTAATGAGCCGTTTCCCGTAAAATGAGCAGTTTCCCGTGTAATATGCGTTTTGCTGTAAAAGTCAAAATTTAAGGTTTGTGTTCAGTGATGTAACACTTTTCATTCACGTAGCATATAAAATATGAGGCGCAGGATGCAATGTGTGGTCCTAGCAATCATACAGTAATTACATTAGTGTAACAGACTTCTGTGCTGTATTGTTCTGACTGAGGCTGCATCTGAAATTGCATACTTCCATACTAAACAGTACACAAAAGCAGTACGCGAGAGCGGGTAGTGTGTCCGAACACGTAGTACGTAAAAAGTACCCGGATGACTTACTGCGATAGTTTGTGTACAGTTTATTTCTTTTTTTTTTTATAAACTCAGCAAACTCTAAAGACACTCCGTTACACTAGCAATTGCTTAGTCGAAATGTCCAAGATGTGGAAGTGTATAGCAGCTGAAAACAAGACTCGGGTAACTGAGTTTGGAAAACTCCCAACCGATTCTGTAGACACACATAGTGTGTCAAAACACAGACATTAGTCTTTGATAGGGCGCTATTAAGGTAGCTGTGCTGTGTATTGTAACTTCTATTGATTCTATAATTTAATGACCACAGTGAAATATGGCACTTTTCTTAAAAAATCTGTGTAATCTGTTATTTTTGAAAAACAAAGTCAGTGAAATTAAGGACATTTTGCCGTGAATTTAGTAGGACCCTAATTATACTGTATGTTGAAAAAACTCTATAATAACAACCATTCATAACTGGCATATGAGCTTTTTGCTAAATAATAAATAATCCTGAACACATCAGCTAAAATCTCTGCGATGGACTGGCGACCTGTCCAGGGTGTTTCCTATCCTTTGCCAGGTAAGTTGTGCTCACAATGACCATGAATATACAGTAATAAAGAGGTGGTAAAACACACAATAAATGAAATCAGCTAATTAAGGTTATTTGTTATTAGTGCTTCCTCCAAAATCATCTTAAACAACTTTTGACAATAAAAGCATTTCTTTTCTACTGATCTTTTCTATTATAGTTTCTACTGATTATGTAAGTGGGTAACAAGGACCACTAAACTGTAGAACTTCCAGATTACTAAACAGGTGCTGTTGTTATGTATATTTTTATGCTATACTGATCTTATAGTTATTGAAAATATAGTTAATAGTTATTGAGGGCAGCACGGTGGCTCAGTGGGTAGCACTGTCACAGCAAGAAGGTCCCGGGTTTGATCCCCAGGTTGGGCGGTCCGGGTCCTTTCTGTGTGGAGTTTGCATGTTCTCCCCATGTCTGCGTGGGTTTCCTCCGGGTGCTCCGGTTTCCTCCCACAGTCCAAAAACATGCAGCCAGACTAACTGGAGACACTGAATTGTCCTATAGGTACCTAGCCACTAGCAACCAGTGCATTGTAGTGCCGGTCCCTAGCCAGGATAAATAGGGAGAGTTGTGTCAGGAAGGGCATTCGGCGTAAAAACTGTGCCAAATTAATAATGCGGATAACGATCCACCGGCGACCCCTAATGGGATCAATTCCTGCTACAGTAAATAGTTTTAGATGCTCATACTAAATGTAATATGAGACAAAGAAATGAGGAAACACAAAACACAATTTAAATGATTATTCCAAGTAAAAATGCTTGTTTGTTTTAGAATTGCTTTAATTCAGCCACACTGGGGCGCTATTGAGTATAAACTGCCTGTTCTTGTCACAGCATGTCAGTGTAGTTTGTCAGGATATTAACTAGACCAGTTTAAAACCTTAATATTGTTTCTTTTGAACCATTCAGATAAGAACTTTGTCTTGTGATTTGGATTATCATTTAGTTGCAAGAATCATTTGTTAAACTTTAGTATTAAATCACTAAATAATGACCAGAGAGTCTCTTCAGGACTTAGGTAGAGAGAAAAATTCTAGTTTAAGCTTGATGCCTCGAAGAAGCAAATCATTCCCACACCATTTTATTAGACTGATTGTGAAGTGCTGGGCATTAATATCATAAAATAGTAAGTGATAATGACAAGTTAGCATTATTATTACAAATCATATTTGACTTAGTTATGCATCACTAAGGGGTTTATTTCACAGCAATGACTAAATGTATATAATCCTATTTTTTTGCATGCTTTGCCTAAAATATCAATCTGAAAGATATGATGGATTAAGCATTATCAAGTTATCCACAGTAATGCATAATAATAAATAAATATAATGCACTATAGCTCAGACAGTAACATACCAGGTTAAACACTAGTGCTGTTAATTAAAAAATTTAAATAAAAGTAATAAAGAAAATTTAGAGTCAATTAAGACTCATCAAATGAATTGTGGCTAGTTTGTGGTAATGTATGCATCCGCTACATACAGGGCCACTCTCAACACTATTAGGCCAGATGTTTGTGAATTCCTGACCTAAATTCCAAAACCTCACCCCCTCCTGGTGGTAGGCCACTAAAGGTATTCTATAGTAATCTTGTCAAACTGAGTCTTTATGGTACTTGCATGGTGCACAGTCATGAAACAGTAAATAACTGCAATAAATTTTGAAGCATATTATTTATTTTATATTCTGTAAGAAATGGTTCTGGCTTGAAACACCTAAACTCAACAAATGGTAGGAGTATCCACATACTCTTTGTCATATAATGTACATAAAAACAATACACAAACTAAAGGCTTTGAAAATGTCTCAGTAAACCTAATTAAACTTTAGATCTGCATCAGCTAAGTACATAAGATGACTAGAAGTGAATTTGGTTAGTGTTGTGGGCCAACAGTGTGTCTTTAATAATCTATCCCAGTGAACCGGCCAGTATCCATCTTTTTTTTTGCTTATTAAGTTACTCAGTAAAAAGCAGGCAAAAGCAAGTAAATATGCATTGTGTTTAATTTAGAGATTAAAGACTGACTTTCCAGGAACTGCAGTGATTATTAAAAGTGCACAGCAAAATCCCACAGCATTAAATTATCCCTTCCATGTTTACCTAAATTAACAAAGTTAAACAATAAGATATTTCCTGTATGCAAAAAACATTTATAGAGATCACATATAAAGAGACCCATTTTAATAACAACTTGGACAAGATTGGTATGAAAGAATGCCAGAGGCCTGCACAGAGTCCTGACCACAACAACACTGAACACCTTTGAAGAAAAAAACAACAAAAAAAAAAAAACATTTGTGAGCCAGACCTTCTTGTCTAACATTAGTGTCTGGCTTTACAAATAGTAGTTTGACTAAATAAGATCAAATTCCCACATACACTTCAAAATGTTGTGGAAAGCATTCCCAAAAATGCGGAGGCTTTTATAGCCACCCAGGGAGGGCCAGCACCACATATCTGCTTGTGGTATTAAGAAAAGATGTCCAACAAGCTAAGGTCAGTTGTCTACATACTTTTGGCCACATGTATGAGGACTTTCCTCCACTTAAAGAAAATAGACCTGTACAAAGCATGGAAAATTTAGGAGGCATAATGAAACTTCACTGAGCTCCTTCACCTATTATACAGTTTACATGCCTGCATGCTTAATTTTACGCACTTTATGCACTTCTGTTTACTTTGAATGCTAAATGCTTGTTTTAATATGCAAGCAGATGCTTTGGTATGTGTTCTAAGTAAAAAATATTAAAACTGGTTAAGATCACAATGCACAACATTTACTCACTGGAGCACAAAACCCTGGGGAACACGTGTCCTAGGTGCTGCTATATTGAGCTCATTAACACACTTAATTAACACACCAACTGAGTCACAAACATCATACGAACTTCATCTTGGTCTGGGTCTCTCTGGGTTCAGCATCACCCAGAAACACTTGATACAAGGCAAAAATACAAAATAGACAGGGTGCCAATCCATCTCCATGCAGCACATAAACATTCCCTCACTCACGCAAACTACAGGGGAAACATAAAGAAACCCATTCACCTTCTGCATGTTTTTGCAAGTTGATTGGAAACTGACCCATAGGAAACTTGCAAAAAGATCAAACTCACAATGCTGTGTTAGTGAAGTGGTTAAAATACTGGACTAGTAATCAAAAGGTTGCTGGTTTAAGCCCCCACCACTTCTGAGCCCTTGAGCAAGGCCCTTTGGAGGGTACACATGCAGAACCCCTGCAGATAGTGACTGGAAGCTCAATATGTTGGTGTGTGGTATCCACTCTTTTAGCTGTGCCACCATGGCACCCATGCTATGTATGTACAAATTAACTAAAAATGTTCCGTCTTATGTTTTGTTTGTTTAGATTTTTCATATGTATTGTGTAATGTGTTTAAATGTAATTTTTGAAAGTAAATAATAATAATAATATAATGCAAAACACTTGCAGGCCAACACATGCTCACCTTCATTCACTAGCTCACTCACTCACTCAAATCAAGGTCAAATTAAGGTCAGTCTAAAGAAACCAATTCCCCTATGCATTATGGCATTTTTTATTTAAATAATAACTGACTTTCCCTATGGGATTAATAAAGTGATCTATCTATCTATATACAAGGTGGAAAAAACAGACCCCCCCGCCCAACCCCCCCCCCCTTCCAACACACACACACACACACACACACACAAATCCTGGTAGCTAAAACCCATCTAGCAGTTTTCCACTATACCAGTAACACCACTATGTCACTCTGCATAGAAATTTATCTTAAATGTATTTAAACTTTATTTTAAATGCTCTTACTGTCCAATCCTGACTACTCATGGATTCTATTTAGCCACTTTATTCTGGTCAGGGTCTTGTAAGTACATCAATCCACAGAATTAAAAACACACAGACATTTGCTTAGTATTCAATCCACTTTCTGTACCTTCTATGTGGTTTGGGAAGTGGGGTGATACAGGAACAGCTGTATTTGAATCTAATATACATTGATCAAACTCAGATCCCCAAGGCTCATGTTGCTCAACCCTGATTGTTTCTAATGCAATCTTGTGGTTTAACAAAAGTAATCAGAAGGTTGCTGGTTTAAGCCCCCACCACTGCTGAGCCCTTGAGCAAAGCCCTTTGGAGGGTACACATGCAGAAACCCTGCAGATAGTGACTGAAGGCTAATTATTTCCAATAATTTCCAAGACTACATATTCTTCCTTGATATTTAAATTCTTGTATTCATACCTGTATGTATATATCGATTATAGTCTACATTTTATCTAATAATAAAGTACATATATTGCTATTATTATTATCCGTATTTTACCACTACTATACTCATCCATACCTTTGTCTGATATATTCTATATCTGATACACAGTCTATAGTCATATTCTATTATATATATACATTGTATATATTTATATCTATAACAATATACTTATTTCTATATTTATTCTTATATATCTGTATATATTCTTTATAAGAATAGATACACTACTGCTCCTATTACATGTACCAGATGCACAATTATTTACCTTATTCGCTTACTTACTTAATTTGTATTTGTATAAGTTTCTCTTCTTTTGTTTGTTAAACTACTGGAGACCCATAATTTCCTTCGGGATAAATAGTGTCTGTCTGTCCGTCCGTCCGTCCGTCCGTCCATCCATCTATCCATCTATCCATCTATCTATCTATCTATCCATCCATCCATCCATCCATCCATCCATCCATCTATCCATCTATCCATCTATCTATCTATCTATCTATCTATCTATCTATCTATCTATCTATCTATTTTGGTGTGTGAAATCCACTCTTTTAGCTATCATGTGTTTTCAGCGGATTTCACCTGCTGTAGATTGTAATAAACCGGTCGATGAAAACATGCAGGTGATGAAAAGTGCATTTTCTTCAGACCTTCCCAATGTGTCGGTGATGGGTGATCAGGTGACGGTTTCCCAGCAGTTCTGCCCACGCGGTGCTGCCCCCTCACTGGGGTGTTTCTGCTCTCCTTATTACTGGGAAAGTGGGCGGGGCTATGTTCAGGCGAGGGTGAGATTCCTCCTGACGTCAGCAGAAGCGGCGCAGCTTGTGGATGCGCCTTTAAATGTCGGAGGCGCAGTTCGAATGAACTTCCAGCATCAGTGCGGCCTCATACGCGGACTGAAGGAGATCTGCAAGTTTATCGCTTCAGCCACTCAGTGCAACATGATAACTGCAGCGTGAGGACTTGTTTTTTCATCTCTCTGTGTGTAGGTGAGTAGTTGATTTTTGAATTATGTTTTTAATACAGTTAAATACTAAGTACTGACTACGCCCTGTTGGCTTAATCTGATCTGTATGTTCTTTAAAAGTCAGATTTATGTTGGTAGAAAGCAGAATAATAAATGAATTTTAGAGTACTTACAAGATGCGCTTTTTATCTCCGTCTTTTATCCTCATACAACCTTCTTAGCATCCTGGCTGCATCAGCAGTTCTGGATCACCGCTTTAACGCTTTAAATAGAGTAAAAACCGGACTGTATCCTTTAGTACATACATGCATCATAACCTACTGAATTGAAATATGCAAAACACGTTCCTGCTCCCTGTAAATCGTGCTGCGTTTGCAGTTTCTATGCGCGCCGTAGTGAACAACCTTTTTCCCCAGGAAATCTCTCCGAAATGTTCTGCCTTTTGCGTCTCAAATTATGAATCCTAAACCTCAATCGCTTGTCTTTACGTTTCCCATATGCAACAGTATTTCCAATATTTGTGATAGTGTACAGCTAGTCTATACGTCGGCTGTACATTTTATGCGCAGCTACTGCAGGTTGGCGCAGGCGCTATGTATGCGCTATACCGTCTGTGTTCATCCAGTCCAGCAGTCTTGCGCAGACAGTGGCATTTTGCTCATAGATAGCCACGTGTATGAGAACTGCCCAAGAACATCAAGATACTCTCAACCAGTAGTTAGTATTTAACTGCAACTTCACTTAATAGTAAGTCATTTGTTAAAATATTTTGCCAAACCTTAATGGTGCCACTACAGGTGATGTTATAAATCACCAACATGCAGCTCTTGGATGTTTTAATGCATGTTTGTTCTTGGTGAAAGTAAAAATTAAACTATTTACTACCCAGCATCATTCTTTGATTCAGTTGATATAAAGTAAGATTTTAAAATAAGGCTTCTGATTATTAAGGGTCATTATAAGTACCATCATCTTCCAGATTTTAGAACTTCCAGAGGTTCTAAACTATCACATACAGTTTAAATAATAAAACAGTCTGGGTGCCAAGTGTTTGTTAGACAATATTACAGAAGAACCATTTCTGTGTCACAAAAAATAAAAGTCTTCTGTTTGCTTTACTACATTAAAGCTTTTGTTAAATTATTAATACTCAAACAATGGTTATTTGTATAATTCCTCTCCACATTTCAGCAAACACAATTGATTATCAGTGCTGTATACTGTATTTTTTATTTTCAGACAGTTCTTACTGTGAAGTGTTTGTAATTTTTGTTATGTAACAGTTAGTGCTGAGTGAACTGAGATGTTGCTCTGATCTGATATTAGGCTGTGGCGTAAATAGATCAGAAAAGTTTGTTACAAAACAGTGCTGCCTAAATTGCTGAAGCATAACTGTTTTATATCATTTCCATAATTTCCATAATAAACAAGGTAAACAGATTGGAATTAAATGGCACACTTGGCTATTTTCTTCTCCTCACTTTTGGTAAAACAAACCATTAGTGGGGAAACTGTACAGTTATCTAATGTATCATAGTTTAGATAAAATTACTTAGAATTAGTTTTTTCTCTAACCTTAAATAAATATTTATAATGTGCATTATATACCATATTACTGTAACATTAAACATTTAGACCACTCCATAGCCAACAGTGCCTTTATATGTTCATTATATTTTAGTTCTTGCTATAGATCATTGTAAATTGACAGAATAGTGGCTTTAGCATGGCATATAAAGGATTTATTTTATATAATTGATTTTACATGTTTGGATCGTGTGTGGATACAATTCTTAAACAGAAATGATAATAAATTAATAATAAAAACTAAGCAGACGGGTGAACATACTTTTTTGCCATATGGTTTAATATGCTATAGGCCCACAATATAATATAAAATCAGTATTTATACATGTTATAAAACTAGAGTAATAAAATCTACCTAGATATATATTTTTTGGAATATTTAAATGTGTAAAGCAGATTTATCTCCATTCAATGTACACGTTTAGGTGGGTTCAGAAAATTAATTGTGGCACCAGGAGTAGTATTCATGTTTAGGGAGCCAAAAAGGTCATACTGTGATATAACAAACCATTTTGTGTCACTTAACTACTCAATAAAATAATAAGTGCTATAAAAACATATTTTATAATAAACCTGTTAAATAATATTACACATTTTCTAGAGAATGCTAAAGTCACTCAAGCCACTCAACAGAAAGCAATTTCAGCTTTGTCATTTTGTCTGGAAAAAACAATTTATTCTCTTTTTCTTTTCTGTCTTTAAGATTTCATAAAGAACAATGCCTGAGCAAAGCAACGATTATCGTGTAGTGGTGTTCGGGGCTGGTGGGGTCGGCAAGAGTTCCCTTGTCCTGCGTTTTGTAAAGGGAACCTTTCGTGAGAGCTACATCCCTACGATTGAGGACACTTACCGGCAGGTAATTAGCTGTGACAAGAGCATCTGCACTCTACAGATTACAGACACCACGGGCAGCCACCAGTTCCCTGCCATGCAACGTCTTTCCATCTCCAAGGGTCACGCCTTCATCCTGGTCTATTCCATCACCAGCAAGCAGTCACTGGAGGAACTGAAGCCCATATTTGAGCAGATCTGCCAGATTAAGGGTGACGTTGATAGCATCCCTATCATGCTGGTGGGCAACAAGATTGATGAGAGCATTCGTGAGGTGCAGACCAGTGATGGTGAGGCCTTATCCAAGAAGTGGAAGTGTGCCTTTATGGAGACTTCGGCCAAGACTAACCAAAATGTAAAGGAACTCTTCCAGGAGCTACTTAACCTGGAAAAACGCAGGACTGTAAGCCTACAGATCGATGGCAAAAAGAACAAGCAGCAGAAAAGGGCAGAAAAGCTCAAGGGCAAATGTGTTGTCATGTGAGCTGATAAAAGAGAAGTGTCTGGATTTAATCAGAAGGGAAACCAAGAACGTAAAAGCTTGCATGACATTGCGGTCACAACTCCCATAGAAAGGGATGAAAGCTTCCTCGCAACACATTGCCATGGACAGAAGAGCCCCTTGAGTAAAGCAATGGTTGGTTGCAAAGAAGAAGCCCGTGGTAAATTCCCAAAAAGTCTTGGAGAACCATTTTTAAATCAAGCCACTTTCAAACAGTGCTGCTTTTAGAAATCATCATAAGACTGTCATGAATGGATTTCCGTCTTACCTCATTGCAAGTTTGCACCAGAATTTTAGTACCTGCCAGCGTTTCTTTATTAGGCTTATAAACACCTCTTTTGTTCCCTAAATACTACACAGGAAGTCCCACTTCAAACACCAGTTATCAAGTATATATGGCTAAATCTGTGGAATGAAATCTAGAAAGATTGAAAATAAAAAAGTGTTATTTTAGAAAGCTGTCTATATAATTTGCCTCTGAGACCCAGTGCTGTACAAAAGCAATATGTATGAATGTTTTACAGGTCAGATTTAAGTGTCACATTATGTATTTGGCTAATTTGCCAATGAAGAAAATCGTAAAATCCTTTGAAAACAAAGCAGTTATTAAAAAAAAAAACCCTGCTGAGCTGGTGGCTATATCCACAGAATTATTGGTTGATCTTTACTGGCACTTTTTTGGCTTGGGTCTTCCACACATGCAACACACTATCATCGTACTATACTGCCTCTAATACCATGTTTTAGTGATTCAGATTTGCTCATTGGAACCACACATGAAAAGGAATACCCATCCTTAATTTCTGGAAAACCTGAATTGTTTCTCAAAAGTTTCACTTGTGTCAGATTAGTTTTACATGGGGAAAAAGGAAATGTGACAATTGCGGGGAAAGTAATTCCCACCTGAATCAGTCTTTTTTTTTTTTACAAATACTCCAGGAGAAAACCTTTGTCCTGTTTATTTAACTCCCTCAGTAATTATTTATTAATGATATGCAGGCTTGTCTAAGATGCTTTAAAGAAGCCAATGTGTACATGTGATACATAACCTACATACATACATGTTATGGACTTCAATTTGAACAGACAAACAATATTTGTTCAAGAAGACTCTTCTTATTTTATAAATACTTTATCTTCTGTTTGTCCCAGGATTTGTTTACACAAGACATTGTGGTAATTTCCTGGGAATGGAATTAGGTCCCCAGCTGGTAAATTACTGCTTCAGTCTTCCCATCACTAAATTGCATTCTCACCTTCAAATGATAAATTACTGGTAAATTCCCTACTAAAAGTGCATGTGTGAAAGGGGCTTATATACCTTGTCAAAACCCTTTAACAATTAACTAAATATTTCTAAGGATTTGGTTGCACATTAAAGTCTGTTATGGCAAGACAGTAGATAATCCAAATCTTCAATCTTTTGGTACTTATATTTTGTAAAAATAATAATAATAAAAAGGTATCTTTGTGATAATTTACCATTACACACCATTTCAATTTTAAGATTAGACTAATTTTGCTTATTTTTGCTAATAATCTTTTAATTTTGGGCATGTGTTTTAGCTCCTAACCTTAACCAAGACATTTTGGTCTTGAAAATGATTTACATAAAATGTATATAAAATGTATAGCTTTAGAAATAAAGCTGATATTCTGAAAATAAAGCCTTATAACTTTAGCTGATCATTAGCTAAGTCAGGAATTTGGATGTGATTGGACCAGCTGAAAAAATTATCATTAGAAACAACCAGTCATTAAGCTTAATAGCTAGCAACATAATCTGTCTTTGAGAAACTATTATACCATTAACATTTATTTAAAACCAGACATGTAAATACATTTTCTAACCAGGATGTATATGTAGTCTGTCCATTCTGATATATGCTACATTTGTTTAATTTAATCAAGAAATACTTTCAGTGCCTCATTTCCAAACAAGAAATAATCGACGTGTTTACAGATTACTTTTGTTTTTTAAATGTAATCTATAATGCAAGACCAACGTAGTTGTTTTAATGGCAAAGTAGAATAACTTGTTTCTTTCTTAGGCCCATCGAGAGTAACTGATTTGCAAGTAAAAACTTAAAACGTGAAAGAAAAATGAATATTTAAACAGCTGTGAATTTACATTGTCTATGACTTGTTACCCAGAATGCAACAAGGAACTTTTTAAGTAATATGGAAATGTTTAGTGTGGATGAACGGATACATATAAAAATATATCTGAAATATAAAGAACTACAGAAATATACAAAATCATCAGGAGATACTCGACTGTTTTGTTACAGAATCTAGAATGTATTACTTCAGACATTTCCCTGACTGCATTTGCACGAATAAACACCTCCTAGTTAATGCTGCAGCATTCTGGGAGTTCTTCTCTGCCTGATACAAACATAGTGATGTCACTGGTCCAGTGTTCTCCATGTTTGTTTGTTTGTTTGTTTTCTAGAACATTGGTTTGACAGTAAATAATGCAATTTCTTTAGAGCTTTGGCATCATACAGCCACGTGTGACATTTCTCCTTTAAAATGCAACAGATCCCAGATTGTGTATTTGACAGGAACTGACTTTGCATGCCAGTATTCTGGGTTTGTTATAGCAAATAGCAGATTTTATATTACTTTGTTTCATGAAATCAGAAAGTGGCCTTTGTATTTGGAGCATGGAGGTGATGTACTGGCTTGTGGATTCGTCTGATGAAAATAAAAACAATCAAAAGTTTAGAACTATAAATAAAGCTTTAAAGCAGGACTGCATGATTTAAGCAGCAGCAGGAAAGTTTCAGATAATGATGGTGAAAACTAAAAATTAACTATACACATTAACATGCCTAACCAGTACATGTTTACCACAGACCTAAAGCTTGAAATAAATAACTTGTTTGTGTATTATTGTAGCATGACGGGTCTTGTTATTTAATAGTAGAATCTAGCTTATGAGCTATCTTATATTGCTGCTTTGGCTGTGTTTCTTTACATCAGTACTGCCCACAATACAGCAGATATAGTGCAAGTTCTATATTGTTACAGGAATGTCACTGTATGAGTGTAACAGGAACTAAAATAAAGACAAACAGACTTTACTATAGTGCAATTGAAAAAGATACAGTAGCTATATTTAAAAGTTGTTCTTAGCTACAGGCACAAATGTGCCAAAATGAGGGGATGATATGTGTAACCTGGTAAAAGTAAGCTCTTAGATTTACTGCTGATTCACTTGTTAGCTACAGAATTGTAAAACAAATGCGATGTAATGTTGTTCTGATAAAATGCCTGTAAAATCATGTGTGCCTACAAGTTTATATATTATTGTATATGAATAAAAATAAAGAATGTTCTGCATTTATGAGTGACAAATTTCTTTTAAAAAGTACTAATACAGTGCAGCAATGCACGCTGAAATGACAGGGTCGACAGGGTCGCACAGTTTTAAAAAGCAAAGCAGCTAGAAGACACAGTTTGTTAAGCAAGGCCAGCAATTGATTTTGCCTGGTTACTTAAATATCAGAGGCTGAGTTTACGTCCTGTCAAAGATGACACTATTACCAGATGAGTGCACATGAATCTAGCAATAATGCTTTGATAACACTTTGTTGAAGACATGATTTCAGCTGATATAAATGTTAAATCCCCAGTACAGTTTAGTTTTTATGCATTTTGTGCACATCCTTTAAAAAATACAAAGGCATGACCAAACCACATTATGTGAAACAGGGATTTTACCTCATGAATTAGGAATTTATAAATAATGATGATGAATGACAGTAAGAGTGTAGTTGTGTTTTGTAAAACATAAAAAGCATTAACTCAAAAAAGCCATCATTTTCCAATTAAAATGCAATAAATAATGAATGTTACAAATTGATTGTTAAAGTTGGTGTCCAAATGCAGGGCATTGGTTTTACTAAACCCAATTACAAAATAGTTTGGACAGTAGGTAAAATGCAAAAACACCAAAACAAAACCAGAAAGCAGTGATAGGTATTTAAAAGTATATGCATTTTAAAGCATTGTATGCTTCCATAGGTTTCAGAGAGTCACTGCTTGGTTCAGCAAGACAACCCCAAGCCGCACCACATTCTGCATGTGTTACAGCAGCGTGGCTTCACAGTAAGACAGTGCAAGTGCTAGACTGGCCTGCCTGCAGTACAGACCTGTCTCCCATTAAAAATGTATAATGCAACACTGAATGTTCTTATGGTTTGCTGTCTTGTTAAGACGTGAAGGCTTGCTCACATAAACACAGAGCTTAGCTGCCTGAAGTTTTATCAGCTTTAGGGTCTCATAGCCCATGACAGAAAGGTCTTAGAAAAGGTACCAAACAAAATCTATCTACCTATATTGGGGAGCAGCAATATAGAACTAAATCAGAGTGGGGTGACCACAAAGGTGACACTGGCACTGACATCAGTTTAAAAAATCAAACGGAAAGGTAAAACAGAATGACTGTCGGTGTGATGCCAGAAGTTGGGATCCTCAAGTTAAAAGGAACTTAACTTGCTAAGAAATCCTCTTAGTACAGCCTGTGTATACGACAAAGATCTTTTGAGTGTGTATTGAAGTGTATGTATACACATTTAAAAACATGTAAATCATAACTGTGTATTCTTACTTACATTTTTCCGAATGCTGACTATTTTAGATTTTTAACCTATAAAAGCATATAAATAATAGCTTTAAACACAATTTAAGCTTTAAATAATCCACCATTGACTTTACATTGCGAAACACTGATAAAGGAAGCATGATTGATAGTGAACATAAATTGGCTTTGTCTAATGACATTCTCAGTATGAATGTATCTGCCACAATGTACCCTTTGATTTATGGAATTAAGACAATAGAATTAGATATTACACTCACAACCCCACTTCTGCAACCCAGTAACATTAATTTTGTCTTTAGATGAAAGGCAGAGCTCATAAAATAGGGCTGTACTTCATCAGAGGCATGTTGCATTATAAGATTTACTGCTTACAGAGCACACTGTTCAACTCAATGATTATTCATTTATTCACTGTCTGTTTTAGCAGACCGCCTTTTTCCTATTAACGGTCACAATGGGTCAGATTCACTGAGCAGAAGGCAGAAAACACCCTGGACAGGTCGCCAGTCCATTTGCTGCAAATGGAGCTGATGTACAGTATGTGACATATAGCTTGATATGCTTGAGGTTGATAAATGAACACTTACTTTTTATTTTAATCATCACTGGTATTCATAGATCAGATCTACTGCTCTAGGTGATAAGTGACTGCATGATTATAGCAGGTATTTTTGTCAAAAGCATCAGTTTTGTCTTTGCTAAAAATACAAAATTATTATTCAGCCCAAATTTAAAGTGATTAAAATTTAGACATGAATATTAAAATAATGTAGTAACCCTGACACAGCTTTAACACAGGTGTTATGGTCACTCCCGCTGCTAGAAGCATCTGTGTTCGCTTATTTAAACACACGATGTGGTTACCATGCTGATGGAGGCGGATAGAGGACAGTGTGGGGGAGGTGTAGCTGCACTATTAGATTGAACTAATCAGGCCGTGTGGCTCATTACTGCAGAGTGAAGTGGCTTAGACGACATAATGGAGCACCTGCCAGCACTCGCTCAGCCCGCCAGACTTAAAGCCTTTTTATGACCAACGCATCTCTTATTACAGCCTGAGCCCAAATGCATTAGGAAAAGCAACGTAAGAAACATTGTGCTTCTATGTATAACAAATGACTGATACTAAAAGAGGACTACAATAGTCATTTTTTGGGTACGCTATATGGTCAAAAGTATGTAGACATTCCTCCTAATGAATGGTGTCACATTAATTCCGCCACACCAACTTCTAACAGGTGTATTAATCACCCAAAATAAACGGGTTGACGAATTTGGTGTGGAAGAATTCCTGTGGTCCTGAACTTAATCCTGCTGAATACTTTAGGGATGAGCTAGACAGGACGTGGATTGCTACCAAGGCCTTTTTGTCCATCTTCCATCTCACAAATGCTCTTTTGACTAAATAGATATTAATTTCCACAGGCACACTCTTAAAAAAGGAAAGTATTTTTAGAGTATACCTGTTTTTAGAGGTGGGGGGCAGTGGCGTAACTAGGAGCTCATGGGCCCCAGTGCAAAAAAAATGTGGGCCCCCTCAACAAATCTCATATATATAAAAGCAATGTGCAGCAATGGGGGGGCAGTGTGGTGGGGGGTTGAGTTCATGTCGTGGACCCACCTGCAGCAAATGAGGTACAGATACCTATTGTTAGGAAATTAACTGCCAATGTCAGACATCAGATATCTGTGCCCTCATGCTCCCCCGCCAGCCATAATGGCATGGCAGGTGGACATGATTCTGTAAACCATGCCCCCTGCCAAACTCCAGGGCTGGTGTAAAAAAAGCTGTAATTATGGACCTTTTCAGATTTATAAAAATAATGGCATAAAATGCTATAATGAGGCAAGGAGCACAATGCTGTAAAGTTTCAGTGCCTGTAACCCCCAACAACATTAGTGTTTAATAAGAAAGAGTTGACAGAAAGTAAACAATAAAGGCTACAGATTAAAAAGTGTTGAAGTCAAAAATGTTGAATTGTTTATCAAGTGTTGAACAGCATTGTTTTTTTTCTTGCTTTCTGTGTCTGTGTGCTTGCATGAAAATATCTGATCCCAGAAAAACATGGTAGTTGAATCCAGTTAGCCCCACCAGTTAACCGGTGTAAAATCCAACTAAACCTAATTCAAAATCAGCAAAATTTAAAACTAAACCTTTTAAGGACCTCTGTTTAATCTTTATCTTTTGTCATTATCTGCAAGGAGTTTTGCTAGTTCTGGGTGTGTCCTCCGCCCTCCCAAAACATGCAGCAGGTGGATTGACTGCTCTAAATTGCCCATTTTCTGTGTGAGTAAGTACATTTGTAGTTACTATTTGTGCTGTACTGCAATTTACGGCTAGTAAAATAAATTATTTAATTTTAGGTGGCACAGCGGTCTATTATGCTAGCCCACCAGCACTGAGATCCAGTTTAGAATGGATTGCCGTCCTGTCTAGTGTCTGTTCATGCCCCGCACCCAATGATTCCATTTGAAACCAGACCCACCACAATCCTGACCAAGATAAAGCGACTAATAAAAATAAAATGAATTAATTTTAGTCACTGAGTTTGTTTTATTTATTGTTTTATTAGCTTTTTACTGGGAATGTGCAACTCAAACCATCAAAAATTTAGTTTCTCTGCTCCTGAGTAGTCAGGCAGTAAAGCATATAAACACGTATATTGAAATTATAGAAATGGTCCTGCCACTTTGTGAAACTAGCTAATATGTGCACTCACTTGTCCTGAAGGGGTCAGTAACTGTAGCTTTAAAAAAGAATAAAAGCATGTTAACTTTTAAATTGGCTTAAGTTTGGGCATATAATGAAACAACATTGGCAGCGCCAAACAGTGGCGGTTCTGGAGGGGGGGGGGTAGCGGGGGCCAGTGCCCCTGTGACAACCAGCTTGGCCCCCCCTACGGCCCCCCTAATGAGTGAGTCACCTCACTCTTGCGAACACACGGCGACAAAGCTGCACACCAAAGTAACTCACATTTTCGGACCGTTTTAAGGGGTTTTTAGACTGAAAACTGCATAAATAAAATGTTGAATTCTATTGAATATCGACTGTTTCCTCTTAATGCCCACAATGCACATTTGGGCAGAAAGTAATTGGCCCCTCTAACATAGCATCTGGCCCCTGCCTGGCCCCCCCCCACCTCACATGGTCTAGAACCGCCACTGGCACCAAAAGGCAAGGAAGACAAAAAAACCTGAGCTGGTCAACAGGTTTAGCTCATATCCATATCAGAGAGGGCTAAATAGGCCCCTCTTACCCTGCAGTGCACCCACAGGTCAAATCTCAAGTGTCTCAAATCCCTAAATCTGTCTGTAAATGCTTGTCTGGTCACTTCATTGTCAAAACAATGACAACAGCCCCTCCATCATTTCACCTACTCGCTCTTGATTTAATCTGATTTGAATAATTCAGAGGCCAGGCCATGCAGGGACTGTTTGGTTGTGTGTGTGTGTGTGTGTGTGTGTGTGTGTGTGTGTGTGTGTGTGTGTATATATAAATATAAATGCTGGGTTTTTATCAATACTACTCATTCATCTCCAACAAATAAACTTTGTCTTTTTCTAAATGAAGCTTAGGTTTATAAATGATGCTTAGGTTTATAAATGAAGCTTAGGTTTATGTTCTTGCTTTTGCTTTAAGGACACAACTGCGATCAGGTAGGCTTGTTTACAAAAGTGCTGCACAAAGCAGATTCCATTCATAGACATTTTTATATTTGTATTTAAATGTATTCATATTTATGTATATATTCATACTTTTATTTTGATTCACTGCTGTATCCTGATCAGGATCACAGTTATTCTAGATGCAGTGGAAGAATACATTCTGGACAGAGCACCATTCCATTACAGGGCAAGATATACTCACCCATTAGCTTATTGCTTTAACCCTGGTCATTTACATTTCTATCCTGACCAAACACTGGGAAGGTTTTTTAGGAGTGAGTTTAAAGAGAAAGTGCCTATCTGATAATCTAAAAGCTTTGGAAGACTGTTACAATAGAAACATAAATATGGCTTAACTATTAACTATATAACTATTAGAATATAGTATATATTAGTATATATATAATCATTTATGTTAGTGTATGTTATATATGTGCTGGTTTGCTATATAAATCATTGCTTTAGCTGGTATGTTATTTGTAAAATAAGACAGTGTGTCTATATCAATGCCCAAAAGTCTATAGTCTATTTTGTTAAGGCTGGTTTACGCTGTGAAAAGAAGCATTTGTGCTGGTATATATTTTAATTAATTAGTTCCTGCAAAGATCACACCAAGAGCACACCTTAAAATTCTAAAACTGTTGAAATACCTGTCTAAAACCTTTTGGCAGACCATAGAAGGAGGAAAGAGGCACTGCACACCAAAAACTCATCTTAACTGTGAAGCATGGTGGATGATCATCATGTTTTATGAACTGTAGTGTTATTCTACATCTCTTTAATTTGCTCCAAAACAGTCTTGTTCATTTATCTGTTGTGATGGTGTTGGTTTTTGTTTTGTTTTTGTTGTTTTTGTTGTCCCACTGCAAACAGTTTTGTGTTTGTTTCTTGCTAGCACATTACTTTCTTAACTGAACAACGTCATTATGCGCCCATATACACCATCATCTACATAGCCATTTGGGGTTAGGAGTCCAAAAGAGAATAAAAGAGAATATTATGCCATGTTCTTCATGTTCATGTTCTTCGTGAATCATATTTATGAAGAAGTCATTCAGTGCCCTAATTCTGGTCAACAATGTCACACAGGCAGTAGTAAAAAAAAGAGACAGTGATTAACTTTATGCATCATAGAGAAAGCAAATGCTAGCCCAGACCTTTTTGAACTAAAACTGGCAACGACTAAAGAAAAATAGAAGAAAATTAGATTGTATTTGTTCTGTGGTATTATGTAGTATAATCTAGTTTTCTTTGACATTGTTTTTTCTTTGGATTAACTTGGGTTGTTTTTACGTAACCTTTTAAATGCATTTAATCCATATGGCACACTGTTTAGCATTAAATACATACAGTTATATAAAGGCATGGCATGCGAATAATACTAAATAAAGATGCCAGAATCAGTTATAGCAGACGAAGGACTAACTGTCTCTCTGTGCAGGATGGGCAGTGGTGATAAGGCAGCATGTCCACTCCTCTATAGAGGATCTATATCTCACTGGCCACTGATTGGATTGAAACAAATGATTGCCATGGAGACAAGGACTGCCATGCCTCTGGCTGTGAAAGAAGGGGGCACTGTAATAAAAAGAGAATGCCTCAGATGTCAGAAAGTCAGTTGTGGTCAGCTTATAAATGGTCTACTAAAAGCACTAAAAATTGAGTTTGTAGGTCCATTTTTAAATATTAATTATGCTAGCGTTAAGCAACTCCACTAACTTACTCTTACAGTTAGCAAAAGCTTATTAAAGCACATTAGAAGGCAACATGAAAACCTTGTCTACTTAATGGGTTTGGTGATTTAGGCCACACCCATTTCTGACTGAGGCATAACATCAAGAATGCAGCCTTGGGTTTTACACAGACAAACACCAGCAGTAAAATGGGTCATGTTTAAAGCCTGGTGGTTTATCAGATGCCACCTGTCCAACCATGTTCCAACCAATTTCAGCCTTATTAGGATGCCCTGTAAGTCCTGTTATTATTGAGTAAAGACTTAAAGGAGCAACACCTGCTCAGCTGTAAAGCATTAGGACTTTTAGGACCCCCACATACTAGATATTATTTATGTGATGGACTATTCTCAATACTGCAGTGACACTAACATGCTAGTGTGTTGAACTGGCCCCAATAGATCAGATTAAACAGTATATCTGAGGTGTTTATATATTGATTAAATCCTCTAGCTGCTTTATTATGAGCACAATGTGTGTTAATATTCTATAGTCTTTTATCAGTGGACTCTGATCACATGACACTCATCATTGGTGATGTTTTAAAATCCCCAAAATACTGCTACACTTGATACACCAGTATAATACACTCTACCATGTGTTTTCCATGTTAGTGTCATTAAAGTGTTAGTAATGGCTTAATGTAGACCCAATACAATTTACAAAGGTCGATGGGGTGTACAGAGCAACAGATGGGCTACTGTCAGTTATTGTATATTCAAAGTTCGTATGAAAGGTGAAGCTCATAAAATGGCAAGTAAATGTTGGCTGGTGTATATCAAAATGTGGCTCATTAAACTAAGTTCACTTTATATATACAGTCTAAGTAAAAAAATCCAAACACTTTAAAACCCTAAACTGCAAGTCCCAAGAATAATAATGATTTTTAGTAATTTGTGCCAACTGACATTGCCATGAATATGTTTGGTTTCTAGCTGTTCTGTATATTAAAGCAAAGATTTTTATACTTCAGACAAAGTAGGTGGCTACATTTTATTCTTGACTCAGCACTTATTAGAACATATGGAAGGGCCTGAAAAAATGTTGCTTTTGCCTCAGAGGAAGGAGAAACTCTTAAAATCAAGCCAGTGCTACAAATATAGCCATCAACAGGTCAGTATATACGTTTGCATTAGTGTGTGTGTGTGTGTGTGTGTGTGTGTGTGATGATGATGACGATGATGATGATATCTTCTGTTCTATTTCCTTGCTCACGTCAGAAGGAAGGTTTAGAACAACAGCAACTGCTGTGTGCACAATGGGAGGCTGTCAATGCCAGCAGGTCCTGCATCACTCTTTTATTGCCACAGCAACATGTGCGGCAGGCAGTATTGTTCCCTCCTCCTGTGAGCAGTGTGTACTGTATGCACTCAAGAAATGGAGAACTGCTTCTAAAGTATGCTAAAACATGAATAATTTTAATACAGTAGTGCTTTTCACTTGCTGCAAAGGGCATACTTATTTTAGGGCAGTATTTTTATTCTTTATGCTACTGAAATTACTGTTAAGCAGGAAGCCCTTCGGCAGGAAAGGCTTTTGAGCATTGATAGGGTAGGAAGCCCTTAGAACAGCCAAAACTACTTTGCCATGAAAGGTGTTTAAGGTAATTATTTAACTGTTAGTGTTGACATAGTTTTATCAGGTAATTGCTGCTTGTGTGTAAGCTGCACATTCATATCACATATCTCCCATTCTAACACATTCCAGATCTTCATTGGCTTTAGATCTAGTGACTAGACAGGCTATTAAAGTACACTGAACTGATATTTTCATGTTTGTGAAACTAGACTAAAAAAGCACAGCAGTAACACACCTTGGACAGGACATCAATCTGTCGCGAGGCCTCGACCTTCTGCTCCTCAGACATAGCTAACCATGTCTGTATGTGGACACCCAACTGGCTTATCGTGCTGCTAGAGGCTTGAATCCTGGATCCAAGCAGTAGTGGGTTGGTACAGTTTACTGCTGCGCTACCCAATGCCAAGTTCAAACAATGTTATATGTCAGTTATAGATTAAATAATTTTCAGTAGCTTCTTTATCCTGTTCAGAGTTACATTGTGTTAGAACCTGGGAGCTCTGGTGAAAATGTTAGGACACACCCATTACTCCATCACATAGCACCACACATTTATATACTATTAGATATTTAGTCTATACCTACTGGCTTGTTTTTGAGAGGTGGAAGAGTTTGTTAGCCCAGTTATACTCCTAGAGAGAAGGTTTACTGTAAATCAGTACAAAGCTATTTTGACTAATATTTCTATCTTAATAAGAGCTGTCTCTTTCAAAATTTTTACACTCCCATTGACAGAAGTAAATTATGTTGTATGCCTCACAGCCACCAGATCTTAACCTGGTTAAATGCAGTTTCAGTGACTTGTAGCATCTATGCCACAACACTGTGAATCTAACCTATCAGTAACACACAACCTTAAAAATTGTAAAACATCAATATACACTATATGACCAAAAGTATTTGGACACCTGACCTTGATCTTGTTGGACATCTCATTTTAATAAACATAATTAAAATAGAGTGACCTCTATGTGATCGTTTTAGCTAGAACAACAGTCACTCTTCTGAAAAGGCTTTTCATAATACTTTGAAGTATGTCTGTGGGAATTTGTGCCCATTCAGCCATAAAAAAGCATTTACAGGTCCTTCTCAAAAAATTAGCATATTGTGATAAAGTTCATTATTTTCCATGATGTAATGATAAAAATTAAACTTTCATATATTTTAGATTCATTGCACACCAACTGAAATATTTCAGGTCTTTTATTGTTTTAATACTGATGATTTTGGCATACAGCTCATGAAAACCCAAAATTCCTATCTCAAACAATTAGCATATCATGAAAAGGTTCTCTAAACGAGCTATTAACCTAATCATCTGAATCAACGAATTAACTCTAAACACCTGCAAAAGATTCCTGAGGCTTTTAAAAACTCCCAGCCTGGTTCATTACTCAAAACTGCAATCATGGGTAAGACTGCCGACCTGACTGCTGTCCAGAAGGCCATCATTGACACCCTCAAGCAAGAGGGTAAGACACAGAAAGAAATTTCTGAACGAATAGGCTGTTCCCAGAGTGCTGTATCAAGGCACCTCAGTGGGAAGTCTGTGGGAAGGAAAAAGTGTGGCAGAAAACGCTGCACAACGAGAAGAGGTGACCGGACCCTGAGGAAGATTGTGGAGAAGGGCCGATTCCAGACCTTGGGGGACCTGCGGAAGCAGTGGACTGAGTCTGGAGTAGAAACATCCAGAGCCACCGTGCACAGGCGTGTGCAGGAAATGGGCTACAGGTGCCGCATTCCCCAGGTCAAGCCACTTTTGAACCAGAAACAGCGGCAGAAGCGCCTGACCTGGGCTACAGAGAAGCAGCACTGGACTGTTGCTCAGTGGTCCAAAGTACTGTTTTCGGAAATCAAGGTGCCAGAGTCTGGAGGAAGACTGGGGAGAAGGAAATGCCAAAATGCCTGAAGTCCAGTGTCAAGTACCCACAGTCAGTGATGGTCTGGGGTGCCATGTCAGCTGCTGGTGTTGGTCCACTGTGTTTTATCAAGGGCAGGGTCAATGCAGCTAGCTATCAGGAGATTTTGGAGCACTTCATGCTTCCATCTGCTGAAAAGCTTTATGGAGATGAAGATTTCATTTTTCAGCACGACCTGGCACCTGCTCACAGTGCCAAAACCACTGGTGAATGGTTTACTGACCATGGTATTACTGTGCTCAATTGGCCTGCCAACTCTCCTGACCTGAACCCCATAGAGAATCTGTGGGATATTGTGAAGAGAAAGTTGAGAGACACAAGACCCAACACTCTGGATGAGCTTAAGGCCGCTATCGAAGCATCCTGGGCCTCCATAACACCTCAGCAGTGCCACAGGCTGATTGCCTCCATGCCACGCCGCATTGAAGCAGTCATTTCTGCAAAAGGATTCCCGACCAAGTATTGAGTGCATAACTGAACATAATTATTTGAAGGTTGACTTTTTTTGTATTAAAAACACTTTTCTTTTATTGGTCGGATGAAATATGCTAATTTTTTGAGATAGGAATTTTGGGTTTTCATGAGCTGTATGCCAAAATCATCAGTATTAAAACAATAAAAGACCTGAAATATTTCAGTTGGTGTGCAATGAATCTAAAATATATGAAAGTTTAATTTTTATCATTACATTATGGAAAATAATGAACTTTATCACAATATGCTAATTTTTTGAGAAGGACCTGTATATGGGTGGGCACTGATGTTGGCCAAGAAAGCCTGAACAAATATTCCAGTTCATTTAGTGGGCCTGGGGTCAGAGCTCTGTGCAGGCCACTAAAGTTTCTTAACCAAGCTTTTCTTTATGACTTTATATAGCTTGATTTGTGCACAACAGCAAAGTAATGCTGAAACAGGAAAGGGTCTTGGGAAACTGTTGCTGCAAAGTTGGAAGCATTTATAGCACCTGATTGCAACTGTTGTGGCTGAAACACTTGAATTCAAAAATTAGAAGAGTGTCTCAATATTTTTGTCCATATCATGTAATAGACAAGCTTTAATAATAACATGCAGTGACTAACAGCATTAAAACTGCATTTTCAGTCTTGAACTAGTGACTCTCAATATTGCTTGATTGGACACAAGTTACGTACTCTTCAGCTCTCTCTCTCCCTTTCTCTTTTACTTTCTATCAAGAGTGCACACAACAGTGATGATGATGCATCCCAGAGCTGTCAGAGGAGAGGGCTGGTTACCATGGTGACAAGGGAGGTGGAGCTGGGTAGTATGCAGCAGTGTATTGGAGACACAAGCGTGACTCATTATGTTTGCTCGCTTAGCCTTCCTGTGACGAGAGGAAAGAAAGGAAGCAGTACACATCTGCTGCTGGATTATCTTTCATCACAGGTTTACATTTAACATCCACAATCATCTAACTAACATCACTGGTCTTGTCATTATCTTATAGAATTACTGTAATGTAGGTACAAAAAAACATATGGTGGGTGATTAAACAAATGACCCCTGTCTGACTGCCTCAGTTTTTGCATATTTGTGTCAGTACATTATTTTAGATCATTAAAAAAATTAATTACACAAAGACTTAAACTTAAAAACCAATAACTATTAAAATATATTTTAATTTCTTAAAAGAACAAAGTTAACAAACACCCATATTAACCTTATAACTGGTTGCACCATTAATGAGCAACTGAAATGTATTAATGTTATATATTATAATTTTTTTTAAATTGATGTTAGACTATACACCTCCACAGAGGAATTAAAGCCACTTTTCTTTACAAAACTGTTTTAAATCAGACACGCTGCTGGTTTTCTAGCATGAACCTCTAAATTCAGCTCCGTCTAAAGCATCTTCATTGGGTTTAAGTCAGAACTTTGACTAGGCAACTTCAAAATTCAATTCGATTTCTTTAACCATTTAGATATGAACTGTTTGAAATCAGACACGCTGCTGGTTTTCTAGCATGAACCTCTAAATTCAGCTCCGTCTAAAGCATCTTCATTGGGTTTAAGTCAGAACTTTGACTAGGCAACTTCAAAATTCAATTCGATTTCTTTAACCATTTAGATATGAACTTGCTTTTGAATTTTGGATCATTGTCTTGCTTGATTATGTCTTAATTTCTGAATAGATGATCTTACATTAGGGTGTGTGGAATTCATTATTTCTGTAATGAATCATGGGTCTGATCACGCTATGGTGCAAAACTAATTTCCTGGTGATATTACCATACCAGAATAAGGCCAATTCCCTTACATGGCTTCCCCACTCACCAAACAGAAACATCCTCAAGTCTTTATAAAAAGCGTAGTGTGTGTGTGTGTGTGTGTGTGTGTGTGTTCGTTGCTGAATGCAGCATTGTTCTAAGATTTATAGGTTTACAGGACTTACAATGCAATACCTGGCATGATGTAAACACAGAAATCTTCCTTCAAAATCACTTTCTATATTGTAGAGTTGTGTGTGTTAAAGTATGATGCTGAATAAACATTCAGAAAATCTACCAAAAACAATTTATCAGAATTGTACCTCAACTTCATAAAAAAAAATTAGTTATTAATATAAATAAAGTACAATTACAAGTTAATTAAAAAGAAAAAGCTCAAAACAAGGCATGTAAAATACTGTTTTATCACAAAGCACTTCTGTAATATGAATGAATAAATAATGTGTTTAATAAAACTTTTAATAGAAAGCTTTTTGTGTTTTTGTAAAAGCATGAAGTCTTAATCTATTGAACCCATCAAAATTGTACATTTTACTATCTCATATACTTCAGGGTCTGTCCATTTTCTTTGCATTGCTGTTAAGACTCTCTGGAATCCCCTAAAGAAGTACAACTCCATGCTGCTGCAGTGTTTTGCTTCATATTAATGATCTTCAAAACATAACAACAATAACTGAAAGTCTGTCCCGTTGGATACATCAACCTGGGACTACAGCTAATAGGTATGCAGACCTGCAGTCAGGGTTCACCTGAGTATCAGAACAGGTCCACCAGTGTCTAGTGCAAAATCCTTTAATCAAGCCTCACCAGCCATGTTCAATATACAATAATATAATATTCTTACAGCTTTCGACTTAAAATTTCATGACAGTGACATGTAGCTGGGGGCATTTTAACTTCCTGCATTTGCATGTTTAGGCTTATCAAAGTCTCATACTGATTTCTAGAACAAAAATCTAATTAGCTTTACAGTTTTATCTTATCAAGGTTTATAAAATCAAGGTTCCTTGTAAATTTCAAGGTAATTACAGTATCTTTATATGAGAAGAAAAAAGATTCAACACTGACGCAGAAAGTTTTTCACTAACATCAAGCCCCTCATACATGACAGTTCATCATTTTATTTTGTTTGTACTTGTCCTCTAGATACACACAGCCAAAGCCTAAAGGAGGTGACAGACTGCTGTGCCCCATAAATGTAGGATGATATTTTAAGTCTCAGCCCACACAGTTTGGCTGAAATCAAACCAAGTTTTAGGTTGCAGTTTAAAATTTTATCAATAGTACATCAGTGTCTGGGTTGTAGAAGCAAAAATTTGAAAACCTCTTGGGCATTTTAGGAGTTGAAGGGAGCAAAAAGTACAGACTGGTAACTACATTTTATTTAATCAAGTTAACATTTGTAATTTGTTAATGTGACTGCATACAATGTTGTGTAGCAACTATTTCTAATTGCAAGAAAGTGTTTTTTTTTTTGGAAATTGCCCAAATGTCCATATTAATTATTCATAGAATGTGCCCCTGTTCATCACAGTCATAATAACAATCAACACATTATCAAAATATAATTACAAACTATTGTATTTTTCAGGGTCTAGACTAAAAAAAGTATGAGAACCTTAAGGAAGTCCTCATAAACCAAAAAAGTATCAATAGAAGGTCACTACAAGGAAAGCCATGTCACAAACATGCTACATGTCTAATGTTTTGCAAAATCTTGTTGTTCAACAATATTTTAAAAAGTCTGTTAACTGGTAAAACATAGCAAGGAAAGCACTACCTGTAATAGAAAAAAGCCATTACACACCAATACATCATCCTCATCATGTTAACTGTAAAGCATGATGGTGGGAGCATCATGGATTGGAATAGACTTGCCTCCCCAAGTCCTGGACAGGACTTGATTAAATAATGAGGGCTACTAACTAATGTAAAAAAAACTCAAATTAACATATATTCTTACAGTTGTACAAGTATGGAGTAATACCAGCTATTAATTTAGCACATAGCTTTTCAGATCACAGTCTAATTTCTTGTTCACAGTCCATGTACAATTAAATGTATTATTTATCATTACGTTTGTATGAGTCACTGCACATCTAATTACAAAATGCTCCAGTGTGGTCTTTCAGCATGTTTAACTCAAGTATGGTGGAATCCCAGATGGGTTCCCGACATGCCCTGAAAACCTCACCATATGGTCTCAGTCAGGTGAGAAGAGTTGTATGCGCATACTTGGCTGCTAATATGCTAATATGTCAGACCTCGCCACCCTGTTGAAGAGACAGTTTTAAATTAGGAAGCATCTTCACTTAGCTTTATATGTCTAACTGCTTTTGAAGCTCTCTCGTAAGAAAACCACTTTGCGATATGCATTCCAGTGCCATTTTATGAGCGTGAAGAGCACACCGCATAAAAACCACATATAAACTCACTGAAGCGAATACTTGTCTAGCCTGTACCGATTAACTCAATCAAGCAGAATTTAAAGCAACCTTTGCTGTCTCAGACGTATCCACATTGAGGCAGGTCACTACAACGTTTTTAATATACATTACTGTAAAAATGTTTTGCAAATCTGTTCTCCATATTGTAACAATCTAAACATGTTGTTTTAACATTTTTGTTTGAATAAAGGACGGCACAGTGGGCAGTGGGAGATCCAATCATAACCCAGTTTACCCCAGATATCTCATCATATGCAATAAACCAGTTTCCCGGAGCCGATGAAGAAAAAACAGTGATATATAGTATAATAATGGTTATTTGGCCTGGCAAATTCCAACATTAAAACACCAAGTAAATGTTAAAATTTGACAGTTGAATCTGACAGACCATTGAATATCTATTTCATTCTTATAGTTCTCAAAAGCATTAAGCACAAGAACCAGGTGGCAAATGTGGATGGAACTGGAAGCTGATCCATCCTCTGTAATCAGTGGCACACCATGTCAGATCAATATACAAACCAACCGTAAGCAGCACCTCTAATCTCAATCCAATCTACCTTGTCTGTTCTATACAAACATCTCCAAACATCAAATGTGAAAAAACAGATTATAGTACAGTTAAAAACAACTGTATTGTAAATCTAGTCAATATATTGGCACCTCACAGTAAATATTATCATTTAAAATAATTGCTATACATGAAATTCTAAAACCACCATCAACCATTTCATATTTTCTCAGAACCTTACATCTGCACTCAGCTGTAGAATGCCTCCCAGTGACTGTAAGAAAGTGCAATTATCAGTCTTAATCAGGCTGCAGGGTGTTTAAAGAGGTGCAAACATAAGTTTTATTTTTAAATCTTCTCACTGTGCTGTATTCAGAACATTGTGAAGTAGTCTGGCACAAAGCACAGATCTGTTCTAATTCCACAATCCTGTTAAAATCAAGCTGAGAAAACTTTAAAATAAGCAAGGCTTTTTGAGTCCACTTAGTTGAAAAAAAACTGTTTTTGCATACACTTATGTTCCTGTGCAAAGTTAGTTAATGCAAGATATTATTTTAGGTTCAACAAACTATTACAGTTTAGGTATGATTTTAGACTAATGCTATATTTACGTGGGTTTTTCCCCATATTTTCCAATCATTATCATTATCAACATAACTAATCACTATTATTAATGGCTAAAAGCAGGAAAGCCACTACCGTCATGTAATTAAATGGGGTATTTTTAAAGTATTTTTATTAAAGTAAAGGCTATCAACAGTGAACTGAATTTGTTTTTTAAAATGAAAGGTTTATTCTAAAGGCACTAAAATCTTTTCATTATCATTTCTTCTCCTGCAACTCAAGTTCAGTCTGGTGATTTTTTTTTACTGTAAGTGAAGGATAATGAAGATAATAAGACAGGAGATTGTCAGAGTGAGCCTACAATAAACTCAAGGCTGCTGTACTTCTGCATCACATCTACAATAGTCAGAAGCAAAAGCCTCTGAAAGACTGAGAGCCCTTTAATTCACTGAGCAAAGATTGCAGTGGTGAATATATGACCATAACTCAGTGACCAGAACGGCGACTCATTGGAATAGAAGCTATCGCTCAGTCACTGGAGCGGCTCCGGTACATCATAAAGTGCAGCCTCGGTTCAGTGCATTGTATCTACAGTGTTCAATCACTGAGAGCATTTACTGTGAGGATTTATCTTATAATGAGCGTGAAATCATAAAATCAGGACTTTAGTACTCCCTAACCCTAAAATTGCTCTCATTGGACTAGAGAATGACTTTTTCTTTCACATATTTTTTTTAGCAAATTCCAAATGGGCTTTCAAATATCTTTTACTCAACAGTAGCTTGTCACAGCACTTTTGAAGCTCTTTTAGAATGATCTTGGGTTCTTTCTTTTTTAATGCATTTTTCCCCAATTCTACCAATCTAGTGGTATGCAATTACCTGATAGCATTTCACTTCCTCTCTACTGCTGCTGACTTCCACTCTTCACTGAGGAGAGCCATGACTAACGCAAAACACATGTGCAGTGGCACTGCTTTTTTTTACCCACACAAGGAGCCCTGAGATTCAAACTTGTGAGTTTGAGTGCCCTCATAGGTTTCTTTCTTACCTCACTGACCAAGGCGCTTCTTGCCCAGATGCCCAATGTGGACAGACGGCCAACTCTAGTGAGGTTCAAGGTTGTGCCAAGCTACTTCTATTCCAAATTTTTCAAGAGCACTGTGGTCCTCGCAAAGCCTGGATATTGTTTTATATCCTTGCCATGATATACAGAAACAGACATTTTGGCTTTGTAGTTTGGGTTTGTCCTAACATTGCTGTGTACATTTTAAGATATTTCAAAACAATGTCTAATCAATTTAAATTGGAACAGGTGGTTCTAAACATAGATCAAGGACAATTAACCATAATTTGAAATGCTAAAGTAAAGCATAAAATTCTCTGGGTTTCCTGAATCGTTTTATAAATATCATGTAAGGTAGATGGTGAATGACCTAAATTATTTACAGTTTTATGTTGAGAAAAGTTTTTGACACTATTCTCTCACAAAATTGGACACATTCCTATTTTATTGCATTTCACAAAGTGAATAAGTGGCGTTTGTAATTTAAAAAAGAAAATGGCCCCAACACAAACACACATCTTTAATTATGACTGAAGAAGCTTCCCGTCAGACCCTAGTGGAAAAAATGACAGGCGAATAGGAACAAAGCCCTCGGTGAGTGCTTCCTGACATCATGCCACCAGCTCTACGCTTTATGTAACATAAAACCACGATGCAATTACTGCCTCTCAGGGGCTCCACTGTTTGCCCATCCATTTACACAGGAAATGGCTGATAAATGTTTGTTCTCCCAACATCTAGATCAGGTCAGACTGTAACACTGCACTAACTACCAAACCAGCATGAACACGTTTTTGTGGCGTCGTGTCCATGGGAAGTGAAGTGCTCATGGTGGTGCACAGTTAAAAAATGCATAATGGAAGTCAAAGCATCATTAGACTGGTGGTGATTGAGTTGCTCTTTGGTTTTAGCAAAACAGTGCTTACAGCTAACTGCTAACTGGGCTTTAGACTTGTAAGCGAAGGCCACTTGTTCTGATTTAATTGAACAGGTAAGGTGTAGCAGCAACACAGAGCTCGTAAATAGCACAGGCAGTGACAGTACAATATGACTCAGGTGATGTTGAGGGTGATATTAATAGCCCTGTTCCATTCCATAAAGCCTGAATAAAACTAAAATACAGATGAGGGAGCCTGAGTGAACTCTTGAGTGAGCTGTGGGAGAGCTGAGAACATGGACATGGACACAAGTACTGCGACATAATGCAGAGAGCGCGTGGAGACAGCAATTTCAATAACCTGTCTATTACAGAATTAATTTCCTGTCAATAACTCCACACTCTAGAGCCCAATAACTTTATTATGTTTAAGCCTTGCAGCACTGATTTCATCAGTCACACTCTAATCTTGTTGAATGATACTTCTTAAACACGGAAGCAGCAATTTTTTACACAAATTCTAAATAATGTCAATATGCTATCTGTTCATCTTTAATTTTAGCAACATAGCAATGATAATGGGTTTATGAGAACATTTTATCTTTAGTATACAGAAAAATGAGAACCAGTACAACATGTCATTCCAGCTTACTAAAACAGTACTGATCATTTAACTAGCAACTGTTTGCATGCTCATGATTTGTTGAAAACAATTCAAAATTCTTAAAGACAGTTGGAACAAACATTGCACCAAAAGAAACAAAGCAACTTTATAATCATTAAACAGCAATAATGCCATTAACAGGTTAATAAAAAGCTTTAAAAGCCTTTTAAATTGCATTTCATGAAGCATATATAGTTCAATTTAACCAAAAATTCGAACCACAACATCTCTGACAGGCACGCAATGTAAGTTCAACATGTAGAATGGGCTTGTATTCACTGTTTGATTAACCACATCATACAGTATTTGCTGCAAGCCAAATTATAGATGAGTTACAGATAACATCTGTATCTATATTATATTACAATGTCAATTTAATGAAAAGGACTACCATAAGAATTCAACTTTACAGTGTTTATCTTAGCATAACTACATCCATATAATATTAGTGTGGTGTTGCTTTTTTAACTTACTGCTAGGTTAAGAATAGCCCACCAAACTGTCCATCTACAAACTGTGCAACTAAGATAGTGTATCTACAAATAGTCTGTCCCTTTTACTGATAAACTGTGAAGAGGGTAGCTAGCAAATTGTGCATAGCATCAACTAAGCTACATTTAGTAAATTAAAATCTACAAAATGATCATGTTCAGGCAGTTTACTGGTTAAAAAACAATAGGTACAATGTATTTGTATTGTTATTTTAGTAACCATAGAGTGTGAATGGTTAACAAAAGCTCGCAAACCTTTTGTGATGATTTTATTATATAAAATATAGAAAATGTGGTAAATGTTTCATTTAATTGAACTGCCATTAGGACAGTTCAGAAGAACTATTATTGGCATTTTCACACTTCACTTGGCTTACTGCTCAGCTAGTCATATGACTTCCCACATTATTTGTTAACATTCAAACAGGAAGCCAATTTAAACCAAGGCTTACAAAAATACACCAACATTTAACACATCAGCATAAACCATCTTCACACGTACAATGTGATCAGAAAATAACTAAGTGTTTAAAACATCTTTTACATATTTTAATACACCAGCACAATAAAATAAAGCATTTTTTCACATCAGGGATACACAGGTTCGGCTATTTGCCTATGTAGGTTTTATTATGCTGCTTCAGTCTGTTTTATTATGCTGCCAAGTTGCCACTGTTGGACCCCTGAGGCCCTTAACCCTTGCTTGAGTTGTATTTGGTAATAATTGTAAGGTTTTTTGGATAAAAGCATCTGCTAAATGCTGTAAATGGGTGGTCTTTATGTGTGTTTTTTATTTGAACATCTATGTAATTATTACCCATGTTAATTTATTATTTACATTTTAGGCTAGGGTAGTTAACCCATATATTTTAATCACTGGCAGTGCCTCCTTTAAGCATTAACTTTTTCTGTAGCTTCTAATCCATCAGCGTGGAGAAATTTAAAAACTGTTTAACTGTTCTGTTGTTGAGTATTACATGTGTTTGAGGCTGGTTGTGCCATTGCTGACATTTCTGTGCAGGCTCTGAGGCAGCAAATCTGAACAAAACTATCATGCTCCCCCATCAAGCTTCACAGGTGGAATGTGAATTTGGTGTTGGTGTACTTTATCTTTTTCTGCTAAACTTGCCATTGAACATTTTTACCCAGACGCTTTTGTCTCATGTGTGCACAGAACATTCAGGAGCATTCAGAAGCATTGTCTTTTGTAAACATAAGACGTAGCAATGCCTTTTTGGAGTGCAAAGTATTTTCTTACAGTAGACTTGATCTACTTCTGCACTTTTGAAAGGAGATACTCTTGGGAACTTTTTTGCTTTCTTCAGTGCTGCACAGTGCTGCACAGCATTTGTTGTTCTCTGTGCACAGTAGCAATGGTACTAATTTTCTATTATTTGTAGACTATCTGTGAAATGATTAAAATCAGGGTGTTAACCTGTTTTCTATTTTATTACGTCTTTACAATCCTTTTATGGTTCTCCAAAAGGTTTGGATGGTTATATGAACATAACATTAGATTTTTTTACACAGCTACAACCCAAACGTCCAAATTTATTTCATGGATCACATCATTTTTAAAAGCTAGTTTCTTTTTTTAGCATGTGTTATGAATGATTAATCAGTGCTAATAAGACGTGTGTGTGTGTGTGTGTGTGTGTATGTGTTATTAGTCTGCAAAATGCAACCATCTGTCATTATGAAGATCACATAAATTAATGCACTGCAATATTTTGAATAAACTGTAATGTAATGCAGTGGTAGCAGTAGCTATAAGTGGAACAGTGGTAGCAAAGACAATAGAGCTCTGTGCTGCTAATTGAAAAGTTGTGGGTTTGACTCCCAGCACTGCTAAGCAGCCACTTAACCCTCTTAAATCCAGGGGCACCATAGAGTGGCTAACCCTATGCTCTGACACAGGCTTCTAAACAAGGTGGAATATGCAGAAAAAGAATTTAATTATACTCTATGTGTATTTATAACTTATAAAGACAGGACAGTTGTAGCCTAGTGGTTAAGCTTCTGGACTAGTAATCAGAAGGTGGCTGGTTCAAGTTCACCACTGCCAGCTTGCCACTACTGGGCCCTTGTGCAAGGCCCTTTAACCTTAATTGTTTAGACTGTATGCTGTCACTGCACTGTATGACATTTTGGATAAAAGTGTCTGCTAATGGCGAAAAGGTAAATGTAAAGACATCCTAAAATTCTATTATAAAACGGATAGTTCCGGTCCTAAAATCTGATTGGCTGAGCCGCGTTCAAAGCCGTTGTAAAATCCCCGATAAACGCACACCTATGACCACCTCACATCATTCCATATTAATACGCCACTGAAAAGAAAAAGTGAATGTTATGTTCGCCCTCATGTTGCCTAGCAACACTGTTAATCGAACTACCTTGCGTCGCGGAAGAATGCTTTATTGTAAGTTTATACACAATAAATACATTTATGAATTAAACATTGTTGTATTTATTGTATTTTATGTTGACTGCCGTTTTATAAAAGCAATAAGCCACTCGAGACAAACGTCATTCCCGTGCTAAAATCACAGTAACGCACGGCCTCTCGTGGCTTATTGCTTTATTATTTTTATCCATTTTGTTTACAAGCAATCAAGTGATTTTACAAGAGGAAGCAATTACTATTGACAAGTGTTCACTCTCACATAAACAATAATTAATGACAAGGTGGTAATAAAATCCAACAACTTTTCACAGTCAGTTTATGGTTATGGTACATGTACGCCAGGTGCTGTGTTTACTCATAACCTAAATATAAACACCAGTAGTATCAACCCCGGAAATAACAAACTGTTTCTCTATGTGTTTGTAAAAATGAAAACTGTATCAGCAGCCGCCACTTCTCTGATTTAAAGCGAGAGCTGTTTGCAGATGGGACTTTAATGAAAGTGACAGAATGTTCTCTAGACTTTATTAGCAGGGCCCTTTGTGGCTGTTCTATCATATCTTCCAGTCCAGTTTTCATTTTGCCCTGTCAATCACAATCTGCCAGTTCTTCCCACTGAGATAGAGAACTACAAAGAGATGCTTAGATATCCCAAGAGACCGAGCTCGCTCTTTAGCCATGAAGGTTACAGCATAAGCATTAGCACACACAGCTGTGTTTCACTACAGGGTGCACTAAAAACACCCCAGCATGACACATATCACTCCTTAGATCCTGCCTGCTGGAGTTTATTCACAAACCATAATCTAATTCATGCACAGACGCACACACTTGACATCCTAAATCCCAGAACAGCAATTAATTCCTGTTTTCATGTTATACTCTTGACCAAAGGCAGTATGTTCTTACCTCTTTGATCCTGGCAGTATGTGATGTGCCTGTGTCTCCTGGCCTATATCTTCTTACTTACGCTGCAGCCCTGTAAACATCACCAGCTCTTTCTAACAAACAGCCCTAACAAAAATCAGCTCGCCTTATGCTCTGCACAGCTATAGTTGGATCGTGACTCATTTATACAAAATAATAATTGCATGAATCGTATTTTATCGTTTGGGACGGGATCCGTTTTTATACATGCCTTTATCAGCAGTGTCTAGGATTGGCCTGTTGCCATTGAGTATTGGCAGCATTTTAAGATCCTTGGCTCTTGGGACTAAAAAAAGTGCTGAGCCACCTGTCCGGGAGAAATTATGCTGAACACTGGAAACTGTATACAAAGTGAGAAGTATGAAAAATGTAGTAGATCAAGTATCTGCAGTGTACTTGAGTAATGTTTAACATTACAGCTTCTGACTGGTCATAGTATTTCATACACTGGAGGATAATTATGTATGGTGAAAAAAACAATATGTATCCCTGTTTGCTGCCAGGTACTGACACTTTGCTGACACACTAACACACTATCGGTACTAGTTCTCTGAGCTCTGACTCTAACTGCTGTGTTTGTGTTCCATCAGTTTTTCTAATGTTAATGTATCTGCTCTGCTGCTCTTTTAGCCCACAGGCACTTAAACTGACAAAAGACAAATTCTTATAAAAGAAGAGACTGCTTATCTCACACTGTCTGTATCAAATAGAACAGCAGATGAGAACATATTACCACACTTAGAACAAAAAAGGGTTTAGGTGGAAATAGGTTTTACAGGGTTTTCTTTGTATATGTTCGCTGTGTATAACTGAAGCCTGAAAATGTGTGCCCTGCAACCTTTTGGGACACAGCAACTAGTTATCAGCTAGGTAAATACTAGCTAACTTGTTGTGGTTGGTGCATTTTTGCTGATTATTTTTGATTATCCAAAATACAGCCACACCAAGAACATTATTAATAATAATAATATCTTAAGAACTTTATAATCATGATGGTAATTCCTTCTGCTATTTAGGGGCATAATGTTCTGTAGCAACAATGTGTGAATTTCCATCAAAACTGGCCAGACAGCTTTGAATAAGAACTGCAGTTTTAGTGATTAAATTATAGTGATATAGTAAACAAGGACATTTATTAAATTTAACAAATAAATCGAACGCATTGACAAGCAATGTGTGATCCAGCATGAGTGAAATTGTCCTCTAGTCCTTTATTGTCTAGTAAGAAATTAAAATGAGCTGTTGAATAGACTGCTGTGTAAAAAAAGTCTCATGTGGCCTTGCAGCCTGTGAGTCATAGCCAGGGCTTAACAATAATCCTACAGGTAAAAGGGCTGTTAATGACATATGACACGGCTGCACAATAGATATGAAATGAAATTATATATATTATATATATATATAAAGAGGGGGATGGATGGATGGATGGATGGATGGATGGATGGATGGATGGATGGATGGATGGATGATAGATAGATAGATAGATAGATAGATAGATAGATAGATAGATAGATAGATAGATAGATAGATAGATAGATAGATAGATAAATAGATAGATAGATAAAACAAACTGTAAACTGTTCATTAAAAAGTTGAAATTGTACTTTAGATATTCTCTGAATTTTCTAAACTGTAAATGAATTTAATGTCTGTACATGATCCAATGAGTTTGCTGAGAGAGAGAGAGAGAGAGAGAGAGAGAGAGAGAGAGAGAGAGAGAGAGAGAGAGAGAGAGAGATAGAGAGAGAGAGAGAGTTGGGAGACTGATAGAGAAACAGGAGAAACAGCTCTATTAACGATCTGACAGTTGACACAGTACCTATGAGAAACTGTGGTCATGTAATAAGCACTCTTCAATAGAAGGACAAAGAAAGGGGCGAAACATGCCCAGATGGTTTTAAATGCTAATTAGCTCATTAAACACACCTCCATTCTGCAGTTCTGAAAAATAAAAGAGAGAAAGGCCGGAGCAGGTCCTGTGACCAGGGTCACCAATTGCTTACAATCTCTCCTGACCAAGCAACAAGTGGCTACAAGACCACTTTATCTCTCTTCTACAATTACTGTGTGCAATTAGCATGTCATATAAACAACTGCACTAAACTGCAGCTGAATATACGGTTCAAATGATGGTTCAACAGACAGTAGATACAACTACCTTAAGGCTATGCTGGCAAATGTAGAAAAAGACTGTGTCTGTGAAACATCTGAAGTTGAAAGGAAATATTTGGATGGATGGATGGATGGATGGATGGATGGATGGATGGATGGATGGATGGATGGATGGATGGATGGATGGATGGATGGATAGATAGATAGATAGATAGATAGATAGATAGATAGATAGATAGATAGATAGATAGATAGATAGATACTTTATTAATCCTGTAAGAAATTAAAGAAATTAATTTATATAATTTATACAGTTTTAAGAAATGTGTATGTATATGTGATTTCATTGATGAATTATATAAATGGAACTTTTTGGAGTATGAATTATATAAATAGGACATATACATAAATAGGACATATACATTTTTTTCTCCCCATTTTCCTCCTGATTTAGCACACTCAATTTATCTTCCGCTGCTGAGAGATACCCGTCGTTGTACACGCCTCTTTCAACACATGCACAGCCCTCCTTTTCCCGCCCCTACATTCTGCACATTCTTCCACCAAGCAGGGTCCTTACACAGTGTGTCAACATCTTTGGAAATGATGTAGATAGTGCAAAAAGGAACATTTCATAATAATATATATATGTGTATATATATATACTTTATTTGTCATATATACATATACATATGTACAATGAAATTCTTTCTTCACATATCCCAGCTTGTTTGGAAGCTTGGGTCAGAGCGCAGGGTCAGCCATCGTTGATTGATGAACATGGGGTGACATAAAGAGGCACACAAATCTGCAAAGTCTAAAGGTAAATGTGACAAAGTAATACAAGAAACTGAAGCTTAAAAAAGTCTGGAATCTTCAACAGGCTAATGATGCTAAACTTCCACAAGAAATGCAAGATGAAGTTTTGAATGGCTCTCACAGTCCACTGACTACACCATTACTGAAAATGTAAATCGTTGAGATGTAAATTGTGCATGCAAGACAGCCCAAGCATATCTCAGAACTATCACACGGATAGACAGAAAATACAAAAATGTGTTTGCAAGTCGTGACATCTTCCAAAAACACAGAACAGCGCTGTACACTCAGGTCAGAATGCTTTAACTGTGTCTGTCATCTAGTGGGGAAATTTAATACAACTACAGAAAATGCTGGTCCTACAAGAGTCCTACTGACAGAGCTGGTGCAGTCATATTGTAAATGTTTCCCTGACATCTTTATTTAACCTCTAATATCTGTTCTGTAGCTAATGAGTTTAATAATTGTTCCAAGAAAATAACACAGATGACCAGAGTGTGTTCTTGGTATCCCTGATCAGGACAAACACACACTGTATCAATGACCAGAATTTAGCTGGTATTTTTGATGATTATATTTTTGGTGCACAAACCTCTAATTACTACTTCATCTGTGCCTTTGTCATACATCTAATTTACTTTATTTCAGAATACATACAGTGGTACTGCTACACACACTAAATCGACGGCTGACATCACAGGTGGGATTAGTGCTAATAAGCTGCTTCAAGGCTTTACAGAAGAAACAGAACAATAAGAAGGAGAGGAGCGTCTCGATTAAAGGCAGTCCTGCTTTTTCAGATGAAATATAACTGTTGCAAACTTTTGCAAGGATTAACTGGGCTGGTACATCATTAAGGTAAAACCATGTATTTCTTGTCTTTTTTTAATTTGTCTAATTGGTCTTTGATTGATGCTCACTGCTGCAAGGTTAAGATACTGCTGATGTTTATTTTAAAGACAAATTCAGGCTGGCAGGTAATAAAGCTTCACACAGCAATATTTGATCATGTAAGAAGGCGGACATGCATAAACTTATTAATGAATTTAAAGGAAATGATTGCTGCAGATGTTTACTTTCCTTGAAAATGATTGGACACCATTTCTTCTCTTAGGTTTTTTTTTTAAACATGACAAAATCTGCTGGGTTGAAATTAAACATATGACAACTAAGCTTATTAATGAAGTAGGGTAAAAGTCACTAAACCATAGGGTTTTTTGAGCCGAGGATCCTATTTAAATTAAGTTTTGCAGCTCCACCACAACCACGCCTGACTCTAATGGGCTATTTTCTGGTGCATTACTGTTAAGAAGCACACATTTCAAATAACATCAGCAAATCGACAGTAAGAGGAGAATTACATTAAATAAATAGCCAATTAAGCTATAATTATTGTTGCTGTTATTAAGATTACATGTAATGGAGAACTCATTGATGATTTTTTTTTAAAACTGTTGCCTTAGCGTGGCTGCGTGGCTGGTATCTGTCAAGGTCAGTGTGTGTGTGTGTGTGTGTGTGTAACCACAAAACCTTAACAGCCATTAAAAGAGGTTATTATTTAAAAACAAATATAATATGTAAATAATCCTTCATGATTTTTGTGTACATCACAGGGCAGGATGAGTAAGAGAAGGCGGAACAGTCGGAGGAGGAAGAGTTCCTGCAATAGTAAACGTGAGTACAGTTCTATCTTGGGCCAGGATGTGATTGACTTAGTAAATCTTAATAGGATTTAAACACACTTCATCCAAGCCTTTGTCTGGACGCCAACACATGGACACGAGCAGGTGGAGGATTAGGTTTAATTTGCTGAACAACTTGAATAAATGCACTTAGTTGGATGAATATGGTAATCTTAAGATATGAATGTGCTAGATGTAGAATGTACAGAGTCAAAATGTCAAAACGGTTGTGGCCTTGGGTTTTAATTGATTTCTGCAACTGTTCCATTTCTGTAAATAAGTTGCAGGCCTGAAATGCAGGTCATACATCATGAATATCATTGCTGTTCTGTAGGTGCAAGTTTTTTGCTTAGTTTTCACAGGCCAAATAATAAAAGGCAGTGGGCCATAAGCTTTCCAGATGGCCTCATGTGTTGAATTCAATACTTATTTAATATTTTGTGTGTTTACAGAGAGCCTCTGTCAATACAGCCTTCCAGTCAAGAGTCCACAGGACAGTGTGGTTCAGGAAGACAATACTGCTGAGAAGGGAGAGACAGACTCCTTCTGCAAAGAAAACATTTTGTTGGATGATGAGGAAAAAGAGATGGAACCTACCGGAAAGAACAGAATATTTACATGTAGACGTCACACAGATGTGTACAACAGTAACGAGAAGGAACCCCAGGCTACAGTGCAGGGTGGTACAGACAAGGAGCCAAGAATCACACATTCATTGACAGTTCACGATTTGGGAAGGTCTATCCCCAAAATTGTAATTCAGAGAACAGGTGAAAAAGCTAACATTGAAGTAGCGGTCAATACATCAAACTCCATGAGCTCCAGTATCACATTAGAGATCAGTGAGGTGGAACTGTCGGAAGATACAGATGTCAAAACCATTTTTGTTTTCCGAAATAAGAAGGAAAAGGAAACAGAGGCTTGTAATGAAAGCTCTTCCCACCATTACTCCTTCAGTCAGTGCAGAAAAGAATGTAAGCAACATTACAATCACTGTGAGAACCAGAGGTTTGAAGTCAACCTTACAGAATGTAAAGACTCAGCAAGCAATTTAAGTTTTTTAAGCAGCCAAGAAGACAGAGACTGCTGCAAAAGCTGCTGCAAAGATCACAGCAAACACTGCGGAGGTGAACACATGGACACTGACTTTACACTAGTGGACGGATCATCTGTCTGCTCGTCACCTTCTGGGGAAATAACAATATGCAACAGTCTCAGCAATGAGATCTTATGGGATATCCCTGTTCCACTTGAGTTTGCCGATCAGGAAACCAGTGTGTTCCAAGACCTGACAGAAAATATAGAATCCTGTCATATAGGTGACAGTTATGTGTTTAAACAGCAGCAGGATTCTCAACATGAACCAGGACTGGACGATCCCCTATGGAAGTTAGGATCTAGGAAACAGCTTACAGTGAATAAGTTAAAAATAACTTCTAAACTAGCTTACTGCAACACACCACTCAACCCTGATCCTCATAAGTATGACTTAGACACTAAAAAAGTAATTAAAAGGCGGAGGACTTTCCCAGGCACAACATTTCAGTCAGACCAAGAGTCAGAAAACATTTTATGTAAAGGGGCATTTAGCTCTGGTCCACTAGCCTTTCAGGATGTACTAGCAGCTAGATCCTACCCTGAGGATGACATACTTTGTCTTTTACAAGATGGAAGTTGCAAATTCTCCAGCAGCAGCAATGTCCCACCAATTTCAAGTTCCATCTGTGGTGCCAGTACCATCAAGGAATACAATTCCTTAACATCTGATAAGACTTCTGATGAGGTCTTTTTCAAGGTTGGACATGAACAAGTAAAGCCAGAAGAGTTTGCAGAGTTACTACATGAGGACAGAGTAAACTGTAACTCCACAGCAGGCCCCATGGAAAACAAGGAGGTGACCGAAAGTGGCTTTGATGAAGAAATGGTTGAGATGGAAGATTACAGTGAAGAAGTTCATACTGAGGATACTCAAAGAAATTTGCTCATTCATGTCACCCGACCCTCACCTTTCAATTCTTTTGAGAACAAAAGTGACCCCCAAAGAGTCCCCCAAAACACCAATATTCAAACATCTAATCTGCAAGTCGGTGTTAGTACCCAAAAGAATCGAAGATGTTCGGTAGTGACCATAATTAAGGAGGAATATGAGCAGAGAGTCTTGCACAGTAACTTTTTAGGGGAGAACTTGGTGCAGAAGCATCATTCAGCAGCAGACACGCAGAATTCCAGTACAGTGGTTGTCTCTCCAACCAAAGAGCGTGGGGTCCAAAAGCAAGATGCAAATATGGACCCTTCTCAGCAGGACGATCAGACACCATCAAATATGATCTGTTGTCAAAAGGAAAGATGCCTGCATAAAAAGACACTGGTGGATAACCAAGCCGGTTCAGCTGATGGACAAACAAATACTAAATGTGAGTTTATCTTCGAAGCTGTTCAACACTTTCACTTTTAAATTTTATTAGTGATATGTTTTATTTGGTTAAGTTGCAGTAATCTTAAAGTGCAGATTACACATTGGTGCTCTTGATTGGTTAAAATTAGTTCAGTAATACCTTATCATATCATAGCTTGTTCTTTTTTTTTTTATCCAAGCTACCTCTATCAGAAACACACAATACTTTACCATGATTTAAAATGTATTGGTTGCCAGGTCGCTGGTTCAAGCCCCTCCACTGCCAGGTTGCTGCTGTTGGGCCCTTGAGCAAGGCCCTTCAATTGCTCAAACTGTATACGGTCACTATAATGTAAGTGGCTTTGGATAAAGGTGTCTGCTAAATGCTGCAATTGTAAATGATATCTGGGAGGCATTCTTTGACATTAATTGCCGTCATGAGTGTACTATTTTTCAAGAATCCATAATTGTTTATATTGAACTATATATTTATATTATTGTTTGATGTAGTCATCAGCACATTTCTAGTAGGCATCTAGCAAGCTTTCTTTAATCACACACACTCCTGTACCATAGCTACAGCAAAAAATGATGTATATAGTGCCCATCTTTACCTCACCCATAATCTAACCTTCATTACCTTCAAACCAGATTGCTGCATACCACTGATATTACCAGAGCCCTCAAACATATTCTTACTGATTTCTTTACAAAAATGAAAGTGCCAGGGTTAAACAACTTTGCTATATGATTTTTTTGTCATTCACAGCTTCAGCTGAGTTCATGGAACACCTAAGGCCCCCAGGGGGCTGCATCACTAAAGCTTCTGAAGAAAATTCAGACCACTGGGCAAAGAAACGCAAGCTTTTTAAAGAGAGCAGACAGTATGGATCAGCAGAAGAAAGTTCCATGACTAGTAACATCGCAGATGAATCAGGTAATCTGCTTATATTAAAAATCTAACAGTGGACAGCTGAGATTTGAAAAGATTTGGTAACAAACAGTCAGAAATTACAGAAAGTCTTATTATTCTGAATGCTGCACTGTAAGAGGTAAAACATTAGACCTACACTCAAACTAGACAAATATTTGTAAAGTACAAAAACTGTAGAACCAAACCTGCAATGCTTCAGAAAACACATAACAGGGCAAGCCGTAGCCTATAGTGGTTAAGGCACAAGATTAGTAATCCAAAGGTTGCTGGTTCAAGCCCCATCACTGCTAGGTTGCTGCTGTTGGGCCCTTGAGCAAGGCCCTTAACCCTCAGTTGCTCAGACTGTATACTATAACTGTAATGTAAGTCGCTTTGGATAAAGGCGTCTGCTAAATGCTGAAAATGTAAATGTAAATATCTAACATTAGCCGAATCATAAATTACATCCAGTCTGTGCAATGCACTACTTAAAGTGGGGAAAAAAACATTATGTTGTACCCAGTGTACTGCAGGTATAGTTAGTTGGATGATATTTGGTATTGTCTACCCTGGAATTTATTATCCTAGAAAAAGCCTTAAAATATTATTTTTTAACTGTTGAAGACATAATTTAAAGCAAAAAAATCTAGCTCTGCAAAAAAGTTTAAAGTTTAAGTCACAAATCCTTATTTCCTTTAGGGAGGTTGAATATTTTCTATTGCAACTGTATGAACACCTATCCTAATTATTAAGTTTAGCAACAATGTTTTCATCAAAAACATCAGTTGAATAAGATACAAATATCCAATCAAGATTAAGCTCAGTTTAAAAGCATTATGTAAAAAATCTCAACCCTGTTTGTTTTGACACTATGAATTCAGAGGACAACCGCTCAGTTGATGTGTCACTCAGGGACATTGAAGACAGAGGTTTTTATACTGAAACGTTCCACTCAGCATCTTGGATTTATCGGGGGGATGATGTCAGCTCAAACAAAGCCACTCCATGCCTTACTAACCACCCTCGACCTGTTGCAGGTGAGCATTAATCATTTAACTTATAAAAATATGTTTATGTGGGTATTGGTTTGTTTTTTATATTATGGTATTATGAAAAAAAAATCTGACTTTTAAATGTTTGTAAAAAAAAAAAAAAAAGACCCCATGTACCTACCCATAAAGAATGTTTCTGTAACATTAGCAATATAGACAATTGTCAGTTCTGGGTTTTTTTTTAGTTCGAGAACGGACTGTGAAAATCAGCAAAGGCGTGGGGGAGTATCCATGGGGTTTCAGAATTCAGTTCTCCAAGCCAATTATCGTGACAGAAGTTGACACGAGTAAGTGAACAAGATCTCAACAATTTACCAGCATAAGGCAAAACGACCTGGTTTTTGGACCTTATTTGACCTTTCATGTCTGCAAATCTTGAAAAGACTGCAGGAGATATAGATAGATGCCATGTTCAGGTCATCACTGTGCCACTGGCCTGGACATGTGCTCTTTAATTAAATTGGCTGAGCGAGAAAAGTCCGGATGAGGAATCTCCTGCTGTCTATTTAAGGCACCGGTGGCGAAAAATTGAAAAAGAAATATACTGCTTTACTTTAAAGCTAAGCACATTTTCTTGATGCACAGCGCCACAGGTTCACAATACACACTAAACTGTAGATTTAGAAAGCAGGTACGATGACTCCTTTGTACGCCAATGTGAGCTGTGCTTACTAATGAACTCCTTCTGTGTGTCTCAAGCACTGAATGTCACAATGTTTCTCTAAAACTGTGAAACATAACAGCCTAAACTGTTTTTTTGGACAATTTTAGATGGTGCTGCGGAGGAGGCGGGCTTAAACATAGGAGACTACGTGCTGGCAGTAAATAGCACTGATGTCACAAGCGTGCCACACTCTGAGGCAGTTGACCTCGCATGGCAAGGTATGGCAGGCTCACAGACACAACACCTGTCCGTTGTAGGATTATCAGCACATGGACAGGATGTATTAAAGCTCCCTGAAGTGCAGTTAGGTCCACAAGCAGTGCTTTACTAGTAGGATAAACCATCTGGCATGTCTAGAGGTGATGTTGGTTTAAACTTAAAACACACTACAGTTAGTAATTTATTTCAGTATGCATGTAAAATACAGGCAAGTATGACAAAAACAATTTGATATGTTTTAAAAAGTTTATTCAGGTTTCTATTATGTCGTATGTCTTGTTTGCAATCACAAAAAGGCCCTGATCTTCTGACTCTGACTATTGGTTCGGACATCAGCCGTAGTCCGAACACCCCTGGGCCTGCATGTCGAGGCTACCTGCACAAACGAACCCAGTCCAGTCTGCTAAAGGGCTGGAGAAAGAGGTGGTTCGTACTGAAACACGACTGCTGCCTTTACTACTACAGAAATAGACGAGTAAGTTGTGCTTGTTTTTTTTTTAAAGTTTACTTGCTTTGCACACAAAGGGAACAGTCATACTCATACAGGAAATGGAATTTATCAAACTGTTGTCACCAAGTATATCATTTATTTTATGAAACACCTGTTAGCAAAGGGTGTGATGGAAACACCTATAATAAAAAGTGATGTTGAACACATGCAAATCATATATTATAAACTAGTTTCAAATTAATCAAGCTTTAGTGCACTATCAGAAGTAATTAAACAATATTTCAGCAAAAAAACTCTTTATTTTGCATAATATTTGCTAAGTTGAAATCACATCTAAGCTTTTAAGATAAGAAGCAGGTCATTATGTGTGCTTTGTGTATTTATTTTTGGTTGAGCTAGATTGTGTGTGTTTATAACAGGACGAAGGAAAGAGACCTGCTTTGGCTGCCATGAGGCTGGAGGGTGCACTAGTGGGTGTTGACACCAGTCTGGGAAAGCCCTTTGTCTTCAAATGTTCTCCTGTGGGTGGGAACCGTGTTTACTACTTCTGTGCCACATCAAACCAAGAAATGAGAAGGTGACATTACTTGTTTTAAATAAATATATCTAGGGTTAGGGTTTTCCCTGATCTGTGCCTTAAATTTGATAGCTGAGATCCACAGACATAATCCTGGACTTAATGGTTTGGTTTTTTTCAAACAATGCAGTGTAAATTGTAGGCCCTTACAGACCCAAATGTACCCAAGTGTGTACCCAAGTGTGTCCAAACTATGTCCACTCAATACAAATTTCAGCAGGTGGACTCCAATGGAGTTCTAGACACATATCAAGTAACTAAGCAAACAGGATGAACTGGACCTCAATCTGAAGTACCACAGCAAAGGGTCTAAATACTTATGTGAATAAGAGTTTTTTAAATGCGAATTACATCCATTAAAAATACACAACAAAGTGGGAATGGTTTTTTTTACCATTATAAAATTATTTTTTCCTTTTTTCAGGTGGTTAGAAGCTATGGAACGTGCAGTACAGCCCATTAATCAGGTAAAAACATTATTATTCAGAAAACCCCATTTTAAAGATACCAGATATGACAGTATGTGCAAAGCAAAACAACTCAATTCCTAATTTCATGCCATATTGCAACATATTCGGAAAAAAAGCTGGGACAACACTTCACTCTGCTCCACTTTTACATCTAGATCTAGACTGGATACCACATACTTTATTGAGTTTAGGTGTTTTAGACACATTTATTGTTAACTGATGTAAAAACTTAATTATTTGAACTAAATAATATGCCCTCAACAGGAAATTCCAACAGAAAGTTGGTTTTATATTTTAACCTGACATTGCTTCAGTCATGGCCATGGTTTTGGAACAGGATGTCCAACAAGCTAATAGTCAAGTGTCTACATACTTTGGCCATACAATGTAACACATTGTTCAGAAATGGTGTATGGGTAATCTAAAATGATAACAAATGATGTTTCTGTAGCATGCATCCTAATACAACACAGTGCAAAGTTTGGTAGTTTAGCATTTAAGCATTTATATAAAAGCATGACTTACAGTAGGTAAATGGCCCAGCTTGTGTTGGCATGGTAACCATGAGGCTACTCACACTGATGACTCATTTTGCAGCATCATGTGTGGGTGGACGTAACACGCCACAACTCCAACCTGCCTCCACTTGCTGTGAAGAACCCTGAGTGTCTCGGCCTGCTGAACCTGCTGGACAGAAACAAGGACTCGTGGGTACAACGCTACTGTATCTTAAAGGATGGGTGTCTCTACTTCTACAACAGCATCCGATCTACCTATGCACTTGGTAAATCTGTTTGTTTTATGTTTTAAGACCTGTTCAATTCCTAAAAATAATGACTAAACTTACAACTGACAAATTAGAATTAACCTGGCGAAGTTAGTGTTTAAAAATGCCTATTGTGCCCCTCATCACTTTATCAGCTCCTCACAGTTTATGAATATAATCCATTATTCAAATATATTTATTCTTCATTAAACAAATCAGGTCACTGTAAGTCACACAAAGCCACTGTAACAGTCACTGTGAGTTGTGAAACTGTTTCTGGGTGCCAATTTATTGCAGGGCATTACAACTTTTTTTTATTTACTTACCAACAACCTATTGGCATCTTAAGATCCAGCCCACCCAATATACTATTTTGGGAGGTGGGTGGTAAGTACGCATCAAAGTGCCCCTACAGTAATAGGAGGAACACACCAAACTACTCACACATACATACAGTATATACCCATAAAAATGGGACTAGTTTGACTGCACCCATTAAGATCTTTGGTCTCCTGCTAAGGTTCAAAAGAAACCCACACATTTTATATGATGTTACTGCTCCAGATTAAACAGGTTATTGCTGGGTACACATTGCTGGTGTTTCACATAAGTCATCCTCTGCTTTCTGTTGTTTAACACACAGGTGGGATCTATCTGCATGGCTACACAGTAAGAGAACAGCTTTTAGGATTTAAGAGGTCCATTATCGAACTGAAACCTCCATCAGAGGAGTTCAGAGTCTTCCACCTGTGTGCTGAAAATGTCAGTGAAAACAAAAGGTACCAAGCTACACACCAAAGACAAAAGAGATTGTGATAATGCTCTCTTTCAGACAGTTTCAAACATACTTACAGAACATTAATTTTCACCATCCGCTTCATCCTGGTCAGGCTGGAGGCAACACACATTTGACAGAGTCCCAATCCATTGTAGTGCAACACAAAAATGCACTTACTCAAGTTTACACCTTTATGTGCTGCCACGCTTACACATAAATTGTAGCCCACTGTTTGCCTGCTAGAACTCCCAGCAGCTGAAACACTTAGCCCCACAAGCTAACTGGTGGCAGATATGTAGTGTGCATTATTTTTCTGTTTGACCATGACACCATCCTAAATCTACATTGTTTCCTTCTTTACCGTGTCAACAGGTGGATTGGAGCAATAAAAGCATCTATAGGAAAGTGGTTGCCGTTTCATAAGGCACTTCAACATTACATTAATCACCCTCCTGAAGAGACCAAAATGTGAGCCATCTGCAACTGAGTACCAGTTCTAGTCTTCAAAACATATTCTTGTTTCTTGTTTTCTGACATAAATAACCTGATATAACCCAGAAACATGAGTCCTTTATGATCATTATCAAGTGTTATAGCAGGAAACCACACAGAATAATAAATACCACAGAGCCACGTTAAGCTGATCCACCTGCATGTGTGAACATTATTTATAAAGCTTTGCACACATCTCAGTAAAGTCACCACGTAAACCTGAACATCAGCAGAGCACAGTACAATGACCTTGACAAAGAATATTTGTTTTATATTTGCATTAGAATTGCCTTTTAAGACACATATTTGGTCATTTGTGATATTTTGTACAAAAAAAGGGCATCTAGATCCAGATGAACAGTATAAATAGTTATTTATTATCCTCCACTGAATAAATAGTAGAACAAAAGCCTATTTTCCTTCTTCATGAACATGGAACACATTGCATAGTTAACAGTGAAGACGTGGTTAAAGTGGCAAAACATCTTGCAAAATTCGAAGATCACAGTTAAAAAGTCAAGCTACAACTAGATCCATGTTCATGCACCTGGGGAACATGACAGAGGAATATCTAATCACAAAAGTAAGGACCTGAAGTTTACTAGCCATTGCTGAAATTTTGTCTTTAGCCTTTAACACAGCTTTGGCACAGGACACACAGCAGAGGACCTGAAATGTTTAGAGCTATTTTATTTCCAAAGGCAGAGGGAACCTATTCGAAAAACTGGCATAATGAACTGGCTCTGTCTGCCTCTGCCAAAAAGCTAAAATGATTAAATGCCCACGAACTTTAAATCTTTAGATGGCTCTGCATTAAAAACTGACATGCTACTATAACTATTATAGCCTCATAGGCTTGGACATACTTTTGTTAGTAAACACCTTTGTAACGAATGCAGGTTGAGACTTTACATAAAGCAGAAAGCCGATATCATTCAATAACATTCAGCAATACAAGACTTCTCTGGTCCTAAGATTTTTTTGATAAATACAGATGCTCTTACTGGTATGTTCTTTGTTTTATTTACATTTTTTTTACATTACAATCATAACTTTTTGGGGAAAAGGTATGTTAATTGACATTTTTACAGGATTTTAAATAATTAATTATTAAAACAATTATTAGTATTAGTAAAGGTTGCTTTTATTATCAGTGCTTGTTTATCTTCACCAAGATGCAAATCATTCTGCAGCTGACCAAAATGTCAAATAAAAACACAAAAATACATATTAATGCTTTATTAGATGCTTTATTTTGAAAGATGTTTTAGTGTTGATCCAGATTTATTTTTAATGGTGTAAAATCAATATAAAGAAAATGGCTCTGCGTGATAAGACAGCTGGTTTGTCACTTGTAGCAGATGTTTGATTCAGATCTTGACTTAAACTCCACAGCCGGCAACGTATGAGCTCAAATTACGTCCCCTGCAGTAGTTACGCCAAGTAACCCTGCAAAAACAAAAGAAATAAAATATTTAATAAAAAACAATGCCTCTACATTACATTTATACTCTAACAACACACAAACAAGTGCTTCTCAAACCAGACCTCTAACATACTTCTACTTTGCTCCAATTTGTTCACCTTATATACAGTGTATCACAAAAGTGAGTACACCCCTCACATTTCTGCAAATATTTTATTATATCTTTTCATGGGACAACACTATAGACATGAAACTTGGATATAACTTAGAGTAGTCAGTGTACAACTTGTATAGCAGTGTAGATTTACTGTCTTCTGAAAATAACTCAACACACAGCCATTAATGTCTAAATGGCTGGCAACATAAGTGAGTACACCCCACAGTGAACATGTCCAAATTGTGCCCAAAGTGTCAATATTTTGTGTGACCACCATTATTAGCACTGCCTTAACCCTCCTGGTCATGGAATTCACCAGAGCTGCACAGGTTGCTACTGGAATCCTCTTCCACTCCTCCATGATGACATCACGGAGCTGGTGGATGTTAGACACCTTGAACTCCTCCACCTTCCACTTGAGGATGCGCCACAGGTACTCAATTGAGTTTAGTCCATCACCTTTACCTTCAGCTTCCTCAGCAAGGCAGTTGTCATCTTGGAGGTTGTGTTTGGGGTCGTTATCCTGTTGGAAAACTGCCATGAGGCCCAGTTTTCGAAGGCAGGGGATCATGCTCTGTTTCAGAATGTCACAGTACATGTTGGAATTCATGTTTCCCTCAATGAACTGCAGCTCCCAAGTGCCAGCAACACTCATGCAGCCCAAGACCATGATGCTACCACCACCATGCTTGACTGTAGGCAAGATACAGTTGTCTTGGTACTTCTCACCAGGGCGCCGCCACACATGCTGGACACCATCTGAGCCAAACAAGTTTATCTTGGTCTCGTCAGACCACAGGGCATTCCAGTAATCCATGTTCTTGGACTGCTTGTCTTCAGCAAACTGTTGGCTGCCTTTCTTGTGCGTCAGCTTCCTTCTGGGATGACGACCATGCAGACCGAGTTGATGCAGTGTGCGGCGTATGGTCTGAGCACTGACAGACTGACCTCCCACGTCTTCAACCTCTGCAGCAATGCTGGCAGCACTCATGTGTCTATTTTTTAAAGCCAACCTCTGGATATGACGCCGAACACGTGGACTCAACTTCTTTGGTCGACCCTGGCGAAGCCTGTTCCGAGTGGAACCTGTCCTGGAAAACCGCTGTATGACCTTGGCCACCATGCTGTAGCTCAGTTTCAGGGTGTTAGCAATCTTCTTATAGCCCAGGCCATCTTTGTGGAGAGCAACAATTCTATTTCTCACATCCTTAGAGAGTTCTTTGCCATGAGGTGCCATGTTGAATATCCAGTGGCCAGTATGAGAGAATTGTACCCAAAACACCAAATTTAACAGCCCTGCTCCCCATTTACACCTGGGACCTTGACACATGACACCAGGGAGGGACAACGACACATTTGGGCACAATTTGGACATGTTCACTGTGGGGTGTACTCACTTATGTTGCCAGCTATTTAGACATTAATGGTTGTGTGTTGAGTTATTTTCAGAAGACAGTAAATCTACACTGCTATACAAGCTGTACACTGACTACTCTAAATTATATCCAAGGTTCATGTCTATAGTGTTGTCCCATGAAAAGATATAATGAAATATTTGCAGAAATGTGAGGGGTGTACTCACTTTTGTGATACACTGTATAGTGCTAATACAGACCACAGGTACTTTTTTATAGATTCTAAAGCTTTCCTTTATTATACATCATGATGGCCCAGCTCACATGCTCTGAAGCTATTTTTTATGTCATAGACTTGATTCACCACATGTACTCTTCCAAAACTATCTAAATCTTTTTTGCTTAACACATAGTTACAGGACATTTCTGAAATGTTCTTTAAAGTTTGGCAGAGGGAACAACTTATTTTATAAACCTAAATTTTCACAGTAAAATGCATTCAGCCAAATACACAAAAATAGGACAGTGCCTTACCATGCAGTAATGCCCTGCTGCCTCACAATGGTCTTGGCACACTGGGCAGCTCTCGAGATGTTATCAGTCAGAAGCTCTGTTTAAGAAAAAAAAAGTTATGACAACTTGTAAACCACAAACCTTTTCTTGTTCACCACTGTGACTGTCTTGACTTTATGTTAATGTTATTTACTTGATAATGAATAAAACAGAATTTTATATAGAAATACAGTCATTTTATTTAGTGGTTCTCAACATTTACTTTGAGAATCTTTTTAAACAAAACATTAGTATAAATTCGTTGGCATGGTCCTGTTCCTGAGGCCCAAAGTTTAATCAATGCTTTCAGTTACTGTCTGCAAAAAGTACCCCACACCCTATTTTACCTTTTGACGGCATAGGTTTTCTCTCACCAACCAAAAACACAATGGAAAATGATATGTGTCAGCGTGTGACAGATTTGCACTCTATGCAAGACGTGCTTTTAACTTTTGCTCAGTGTTCCTGGGTGGCCCCAGAACTACCGCGTCCCTGACCAGGATGAAGCGCTTATCAAAAAATGATAAATAATTGAGCATAAGGATTTAAATCATAGACTGCATATACAAATGGTAACACTGTAGACAAACACTACTACATTGTTTAATGACTTTGCTACATTAGAAAACAAGCCTGTTGTGTCTTACCACTACAGGAGATTCCACAGCCATTAGCACTGTGAAATACACCATTACTACACCACCAACGGTTGTTGATCTGGAAAATGCCATAGTCTGTTGACGCCATCAGAGTTGTGGTTTGTAGCCCGGGTGTTGAAGTCAGACTCATGTTTGGTCAAGCAAACCCCTAGACAGTAGTGAGCATTTTAGAGAATACATATGAGATTAATGTGATTCCTATTTTTAACTTATGTATAAAAAAGTATATAAATGCCGGACTACTCACAGTTTGCCAGGCTGATGCCATGATATCCATCCATACCATTTGCTTTCAGAGCTCTTGCCAGCTCACATCTAGAATACACCTTGGCATTTGCAACTGCCAGGAGCAGCATAAAAACCACAGTCTTCATGGTTTTGAAATTGGAGTGCAAGTTGCAGTTGGAGTTCTGTGAAAGCTGGTGTGGATGTAGTGATCCAGTCCTGAACTTATTTAAATACAGGACGATTGCTCAAGCTTTTTGAAGGTTGTGTCAGCTTTTTCTGCCCTTGATAATTCTGCTATCATATTTACATAGTACTGTACTAAATCTAAATAAAAGTTATATCTACAAAGAACACATATCTGCACTTCTTTGTTCTCAGCTTGAAAAGCACCTCACTTCTGTGGTTATCTTTTTAAGATAAGAATCCTTTTAGGTAGGTGTAGTGTTGAAGTGAAGGGAACAAGGGTGTCATGAGCTTTTGTCTGTTATATCAGTATTTATTTATTTGGGTTTTACAAAAAATGTATGTGTTTATTCGTTTAATTCTTGAAACTGGCCTAAGAAAACATATATAGTTTTTTTTTTATATTTCAATAAATTTAAGCTACATTTTCAAATGAAAAAGACATACAATACTAAGATTTACTAATTGACTAAAATAAGACACACAAAATGAGACAGTAAATGCTTTGTACTGTTATTTAGTTCGCAGTGGTCACGTGTTAATATCTGTATGGACCAGTATGGAGCTGTATACTGTAAACATAAAACTCATGTATTATACTCATATACTATAAACAAACAAGAACATGTGATGAAGGAAAAAAAAAAGAGTTTACAGAAATGCATCTTCAGCGCTGCACCTAATTTAACTAATCTGCACAAATAATTAATAAATAAAATGTATTTTACCCAGTTGGTTTGTTTACAGATTCTTAAAATAATCCAACTGATTATTTAATAAAAATCTATAATCACTACACTCCAAAGGTTTTAGCTCTATATGGCTTCTTGTAGTGAGGATTTGTCTGTTATCGTAATAAAATCACAACTATATGCTGGTTATTACTATTACTATTCATTTATAAGACGTGCTATAACAAATAACGATGAATTCTGACAAACTGCTGAGGTTAATAGATTATATCATTATTATCAGCAACCTGCATGATTGCAATGAGTGCATTAGATTAACCAGATTTGCACAACTTTCATTAAAAATGTATGTGTGTAATAAGAATAAGAACAATTCATTTGCAGACATACTTCACAACCATGGTAGGCAACCCTAATTAAAGAGCTCCTGAACATTTAATCTAATGGCTGTGACATGCTAAATAGGTGTTTCTTTCTCAGTATATAATGTAAGATCCTGTTGGCCGGTGTGAATCGTTTGCAAACTATAACTATTAAAATAGAATAAAATGAAACAAAATGTGTCCATCAAGTAATCTAAAAGTCATTCAACAGTTTAAAGCCTATTTTTCAGCTCTTTTGATTATTGTATTAATACAAACCCCTTAAAGAAAGAGTAACACGTTTCACAAATTCTCTGGTGTAAAAGACTCTTCACTTTCAAATACTGTATGTCTTACTGTTAAATAATTTACCTACACATGGATTATATGGCCAAATATGTAGACTCTCCTCATTACTGAGTGCTGGTGTTTTAGCCACACACATTGTCAACAGATATATAACATTAGTTATATACATTTTATGCTTTAGACTTTGGGAAAGCCTTGTTCTGTTCTAGCAAGACAATCCAGTACTGTAGATTGGAGGCTGTCAAAGCATCAAGTAAGAAAGGAAACCCCACATCAATGCACATGTATGTAGTATGATATGTACAAGAAAGCTTACAGTCGGGTGTTCAAATACTTTTGCCCATTTGTGTATATCAAAACGATGTTATCTGACGTGATACGCTTTTTATTTACTATGGTAATAAAAATACTTTTATGACATCTAGTGGACGAAATTACAAATGACAGTCCAACCTGCAGCCTAACATTTACTCTTAAATAGCCCTAAATAATAATTAAGGGTGTGATATTGTAATTGTTAAGTGGTAAGGCTTATGGCAAATGTTAATAGCAATAATTGTTAATGTATGTTTGCATAAAATACTGAGGAAAATTATATTTTGATGGAATAACTAAGTATGGAATAAAATGTAACTGATAAGATGTAATAAAGTGTGCACCACCTGGCCTTTTTATTTAGTAATACTGATGACCTTAAAATAATCATTAACATTAAGAACAGGCCACTGCTGGTAAAAATGTACTTTTTGGGTTATTATTTGAGGACCTTTGTTTTTTAACTTTCATTCAAGTAGGCATAAAGCATGTTTAAAGGGGGGAAGGATAGTATACTGTTACTACAGCACCAATGTTGTTGACCTTAACACACAATTTTTTGTTATCCACACAAAAAGTGTTTATTTTTTAAATGATACACAGGAATGTAAGACCAGTGCATTGATACCTTTTGACTGAGACATCACAACAGCCTGAAAAACTGGGAAGGACTGATTGTTAGAAAGTAGTTGGAAGTTTTGGACCACCATTTCATGTACTTACAATAGGTGCAATCAGACTAGCCCGATTTAGAAAAATCACTGGCTGTATCCTAGCATCAACGATAAGTTGGAAAGTCATGCCACAAGTACTTACTGTACTTACTTGTAAGTCTCTTACACTTGGACTCTGACTTTTATTTAAAGTATTTATTTAAAGTAGCCTATGGGTCATTCTATAATTTGGGGTACATTTCACATCTCCAAAAAAGTACAAAAAAATTGTTCTCTCTCAATAGAACAATCAGTGGTTCAAATTAATATATTCCTTTAGTGTAACATATCCACTAGTTGCAAAGCTTAAACATAATTATTTTTTATTTTATTTAAAAGGGCAAGTAGATGTAGACTACTAGGTAACTTAGTTGACAGGTAACATAGTTGACAATTTCCCTATTTTGACCCATAACTTCAGTGGTAGACCTTGCCTGGCTGACCACATGTCATTTCTTGAACAGAATAATGTCTAATTTGAACATACATTTGAATTAAAATTATTAAACAAATTGTAACCATAACAATGTATGTAACATAGTTGACGGTCAATTAATATACTCATTGACAATGTTCTATTATAGATAAAATATTTTAAAAAATAAGAGGACATTCACCACAGTTTGTTCAATATGCCCTCCACAGAGAAAAATGATATCATGTAATGCTGGTCACATAGTTTTAGAACAAACCATTTTTGAGTTGCTGAGTGGAGTTCTGTTAGTAACATAGTTGACAGAACTTTTGCGGACAATAATAAATAAATATATTTAAATTATTTAAAAGAGATATTTAAAATATAAAATATTATTTTTCTTTAGTATTTAAACTATTGAAATAAATTTAAAAAAAGATGTTGATGCCCTTAATAATTTTATTCATTATTTTGAAACCAAGGCACCCTCAACTTAAAAAACAGACACAGCAAAAACTGTTCATTTAGGAACATCATGACAAATTTCAAGCTAAATGAAGCATAGGATGCACATAATGTTTTTGTGATATTACAACATGTTTTTCATTAATAGGTAAAATATGAAATTTTTAAAGAAAATTGTTAGAATAAATATAATTATCATCACTGGACATGGAATGTACCCCAAATTATAGAATGACTCCTATACGTGTTCCAATCATTCAGTTACAGAAAAAGAAAATTACAAAAATCATTAAAATCCCATCCATGTCTGTTTACCTTTGACCTTATATTTTTGTGTACTAATGGATCATACCATTTAATTTAGGTTTAAAGCAGAAAAGCTAGAGAACACACGCCTTATTCACCGGCGGGTTTAAATAATGAATGTAATGCATGCTATCTCACACTGTGTACATACTTTTAAAGCTGTAAAGCGTCAGATACAGACAGAACTTCAGCTGCGGTTCATCATGTTTCATCAGTGGCAACAGTATCCATCAGTGCTGACTGATGTTCTTATTTAAACACGCCGCCATAACAAAGAGAAACGTGATTAAAACAGGTGAAATCACTGACCACACCCGATAACCACATACTGCAAATACAAGTTAACCCCGCCCCCAGTTATCGACTGACCAATCATGGCTTCCGAGATATGAGCCAGAAACAAATTTCCTTACGTTAAGCTTCACTCACCTATCACTGTATTAGAAACACCACATTGCACACATAAGCACTATAACTAGGGTGATCATATTTTGGTTTTTAATGTCGTTGGTGACACCATGGCAATGTGTATGGGGTAGAGGTTTAAATAGTTGACAAATTAGTCAATAACCATTCAGCTGTGTTACTGAACTTTAATAAATGTACAGCTGTTCTTTAACAAGGGCCTTTATGGTCAGATAATCTTATTCCTTCACATTCAGCGTTAAGCCCTAAACAGTAATAACAACAAATAAAAAAAAGCTCTTTCTGTTGCACTGAACATGTACTAAAAGTTACTTCCATCAGCCCAATATTGAAAATATCTCATGATAAACTCAAATTAACAAATAGGCTAAAAAGGAAGAAAATTGATCAGACTCCAAAACTTAACCTTATTTAAATGCTTTTGCATGACCTGAAAACAGCTAATCTGTTAATAACTACAAACATTTACATCCCAAGAAGAACTGGAAGATGAACGAGTTTAGTAAGGAACTGGACTAGTAAGCAAGAAGGTCGCTGGTTCAAACCCCACCACTGCCAGGTTGCCACTACTGGGCCCCTGAGCAAGGTCCTTAACCCTCAGTTGCCTAGACTGTATACTGTAAGTTGCTTTGAATTAAAAAAAAAAAATGTAGTAATACTTGGAAACTAAAATTGTGTACCTACACAATCTCTATTATTATGACTTGATCGATAACATTTTATATACTATTAGTAATTATTATGACCAATCAGGGACAAAGTTTTCCTGCACCTGTAGCTGTTCATTAATGACAGAAACGTGCAAAGTACAGTGTAATGTTTTAATAATGTCAACTGTAAAGTTAAACCCAGGACAGATGAAAGCAATGCAGGGCACACAGACACTGAGCAGGATAAAGAGCTGAGAACTGATATTTAGTTATTGTACAGAATACCTATTAATGAAGCACAACATTTGCCTTAAGTATAAGTATAAATATGCATAAGTATGTGTAAGTATGTGTAAGTGTGTGTGTGTGTGTGAAAGGTGACATACAGTGCAAAGTACTCAGTTTAAACAGCGCTCAAGGCACTGGGACTTAAAATCACTTATTATATAAAAGTGTTACAGAAAAATAAAAACATGTTGCACTGTAAGCTTTGTGATACCAGAAAGGTTTTTCTTTTAGCCATTAGAATTCAGTACTATTTCATTCAAGCAGTGCTACTGTATTATGATAGCATTAAGCCTGCACACTTTAATGTTAAATTAATCGATAAATATCTGTTTTTACCTGGGTTACATTTTTGTTACTTACACAATATTACAAAACTAGAGCAGAGTAAGCAGTTCGACACAAGCTGAAATCTGAGAGGAAAAGTCTGGCTCAGTCCTGAGACGCAGTAATCATTACCTATACTGTACATGCACAACAGCAGATATTAATTCAGTCAACAACAGTCTTTATCCATTACATTAAAAAAAAGCAAGCACAACATAACAGTATTCCAGCCTTAAAATAATGCAACCAACTCAGACTCTGTTTACACTCATCGTTTCATGTTTTTAAAGTACCAGGATCATACTCAGATAGGGATTTTCCAAATAAATATGCAAGTATAATTGCACATAGTTAATACAGATTTAAATTCAATTGCTTAAGCCAATTCAAAAATGTTTAAAATGCAATTTAGCCACATTATTTACATTAACGCATCATAATATGCATTCATTAAACATCCATAAAGCCTTATATATCACCATAAACTTGTTGTGCATGGGCAGCAGCCCCAACTATATTTATTTATTAATTTATTTATACAATGATAAGCCAAAACTTTAAAACCCCACAAAAATGGCATCACAATGCCTCTTTCATAACAATTGTGCATGTCACGGTCAGGGACGTAGTCAACGTAAATGTTGACTGCAGCAGATATCATCAGCATAAAGACCTGAGTGACGAAGACCAAATCATTATGACCAAACAACTGGACTGAAGTATCTATAAAACAGCAAGGGATGCTTACAGACAGATATGGTGAATACCCACCAACAGAGGTCTGGAAATGGTCAGATCACAGACCGCCTACAGCTTTTTGTCCATGATAACCTGTTCATGTTAAAAGCACCTACACTGCGCATGCAGAAATATTAGAACTATATTGTAGCAACAGAAGAAGGTCGACTGGTATGCCGAATCCCAATTTCTCCAAGATTATCTAGAAGGGCAGGCATGTGCATGGTTTATCTGCAGAAGAGAGGGTACCAGGATGCACTGTAGAATGATCCACCTTGCAACATTCAGAGGTTATAGGAAACTACTAATAATGTCCTGGGAACAGATACCAACAGACTCCTTCTGATGTCTCTGCGGGTCAGAGCTGTTTTGATAGCATATTAAGTGTCTGGTCCTAATGTTTTGGCTCATCAGCATATAATTAATTAAATACAAGGAAATACACTCTTTACAAAGTGCCAATTCATTCCAGTGCATCACACATATTAAGGCACTTACACCTAGGGGCATGCAAATTTGCCATTGCACTTAATGCATTAATAACATTTTGCATAAAATAGTGCTAACTAGAAATCACAATGTTTATGCTGTTTATACCAATTTGAAGTTCTAAAAAGCATAAAAGAGAGGTGAAATGGAGTGCAACAGCCATTTAACAGAAAACACATAGTTAGATATACAAGGAAAGGTATGTAATGAGCAGATTTGGCTACAAACACTATTGACAAAATCTTAAGTTACTAGAATTAACTTTTAATTATGCAGATACTGCTTGGAAGCAACCCCTCAAAACACAAGCCATCCTGTACACAACAAGTGCTATAACTGTAAAATCATGACAAGGTGAGGTACTAGAAAGTTACCTTAAATTGCTATTTAGTTGTTAGACAGAAAATTATTTACAAAACCTCTGTTTTGAAGCAAGATGACACCTACCAAACTGTCCTGTTTTAAGTAGACAGACCTGAAGAAAGAAGCATCACTCCACTCTGTGTGGTTGTTTTTCATCCCAGACTTCACCATTATTTACTCAGAACAAGATCAAGTTTCCTTTTACCACATCCTAATGTTGGTAAGACACATAACTACAGAGTGTAGTTAAAGTGTAAATGCATGTGGTTCAAAATATATCAAGAAACATGAAACGAGCAGCTGTAAACAGAGTCCAATCATTTAAAAGAAACAATGTAGGGTCAGTAAAGACAGAATAAAACATGAGCAATGTGTCACTACAATACTTTCAGTCTAAGGTGCTCAGTATATTCCAACAACAGATCACTCATCTACAGGAAATCAAAATAAAACAGTGCATGATGCAGGAATTCAAGAACAAGACATATTGGTACATCAGACCCAGTTACATTAATCCAGTAATGAACAGTCAATAGAGTGACATAGCATTCGAGAACAGAGCACTATAAAACGTTGCATTAGGTAAGTATTGTCTGTGATAATGTAACAGCACATTGCATAGTTAACAGTGAAGACGTGGTTAAAGTGGCAAAACATCTTGCAAAATTCGAAGATCACAGTTAAAAAGTCAAGCTACAACTAGATCCATGTTCATGCACCTGGGGAACATGACAGAGGAATATCTAATCACAAAAGTAAGGACCTGAAGTTTACTAGCCATTGCTGAAATTTTGTCTTTAGCCTTTAACACAGCTTTGGCACAGGACACACAGCAGAGGACCTGAAATGTTTAGAGCTATTTTATTTCCAAAGGCAGAGGGAACCTATTCGAAAAACTGGCATAATGAACTGGCTCTGTCTGCCTCTGCCAAAAAGCTAAAATGATTAAATGCCCACGAACTTTAAATCTTTAGATGGCTCTGCATTAAAAACTGACATGCTACTATAACTATTATAGCCTCATAGGCTTGGACATACTTTTGTTAGTAAACACCTTTGTAACGAATGCAGGTTGAGACTTTACATAAAGCAGAAAGCCGATATCATTCAATAACATTCAGCAATACAAGACTTCTCTGGTCCTAAGATTTTTTTGATAAATACAGATGCTCTTACTGGTATGTTCTTTGTTTTATTTACATTTTTTTTACATTACAATCATAACTTTTTGGGGAAAAGGTATGTTAATTGACATTTTTACAGGATTTTAAATAATTAATTATTAAAACAATTATTAGTATTAGTAAAGGTTGCTTTTATTATCAGTGCTTGTTTATCTTCACCAAGATGCAAATCATTCTGCAGCTGACCAAAATGTCAAATAAAAACACAAAAATACATATTAATGCTTTATTAGATGCTTTATTTTGAAAGATGTTTTAGTGTTGATCCAGATTTATTTTTAATGGTGTAAAATCAATATAAAGAAAATGGCTCTGCGTGATAAGACAGCTGGTTTGTCACTTGTAGCAGATGTTTGATTCAGATCTTGACTTAAACTCCACAGCCGGCAACGTATGAGCTCAAATTACGTCCCCTGCAGTAGTTACGCCAAGTAACCCTGCAAAAACAAAAGAAATAAAATATTTAATAAAAAACAATGCCTCTACATTACATTTATACTCTAACAACACACAAACAAGTGCTTCTCAAACCAGACCTCTAACATACTTCTACTTTGCTCCAATTTGTTCACCTTATATACAGTGTATCACAAAAGTGAGTACACCCCTCACATTTCTGCAAATATTTTATTATATCTTTTCATGGGACAACACTATAGACATGAAACTTGGATATAACTTAGAGTAGTCAGTGTACAACTTGTATAGCAGTGTAGATTTACTGTCTTCTGAAAATAACTCAACACACAGCCATTAATGTCTAAATGGCTGGCAACATAAGTGAGTACACCCCACAGTGAACATGTCCAAATTGTGCCCAAAGTGTCAATATTTTGTGTGACCACCATTATTAGCACTGCCTTAACCCTCCTGGTCATGGAATTCACCAGAGCTGCACAGGTTGCTACTGGAATCCTCTTCCACTCCTCCATGATGACATCACGGAGCTGGTGGATGTTAGACACCTTGAACTCCTCCACCTTCCACTTGAGGATGCGCCACAGGTACTCAATTGAGTTTAGTCCATCACCTTTACCTTCAGCTTCCTCAGCAAGGCAGTTGTCATCTTGGAGGTTGTGTTTGGGGTCGTTATCCTGTTGGAAAACTGCCATGAGGCCCAGTTTTCGAAGGCAGGGGATCATGCTCTGTTTCAGAATGTCACAGTACATGTTGGAATTCATGTTTCCCTCAATGAACTGCAGCTCCCAAGTGCCAGCAACACTCATGCAGCCCAAGACCATGATGCTACCACCACCATGCTTGACTGTAGGCAAGATACAGTTGTCTTGGTACTTCTCACCAGGGCGCCGCCACACATGCTGGACACCATCTGAGCCAAACAAGTTTATCTTGGTCTCGTCAGACCACAGGGCATTCCAGTAATCCATGTTCTTGGACTGCTTGTCTTCAGCAAACTGTTGGCTGCCTTTCTTGTGCGTCAGCTTCCTTCTGGGATGACGACCATGCAGACCGAGTTGATGCAGTGTGCGGCGTATGGTCTGAGCACTGACAGACTGACCTCCCACGTCTTCAACCTCTGCAGCAATGCTGGCAGCACTCATGTGTCTATTTTTTAAAGCCAACCTCTGGATATGACGCCGAACACGTGGACTCAACTTCTTTGGTCGACCCTGGCGAAGCCTGTTCCGAGTGGAACCTGTCCTGGAAAACCGCTGTATGACCTTGGCCACCATGCTGTAGCTCAGTTTCAGGGTGTTAGCAATCTTCTTATAGCCCAGGCCATCTTTGTGGAGAGCAACAATTCTATTTCTCACATCCTTAGAGAGTTCTTTGCCATGAGGTGCCATGTTGAATATCCAGTGGCCAGTATGAGAGAATTGTACCCAAAACACCAAATTTAACAGCCCTGCTCCCCATTTACACCTGGGACCTTGACACATGACACCAGGGAGGGACAACGACACATTTGGGCACAATTTGGACATGTTCACTGTGGGGTGTACTCACTTATGTTGCCAGCTATTTAGACATTAATGGTTGTGTGTTGAGTTATTTTCAGAAGACAGTAAATCTACACTGCTATACAAGCTGTACACTGACTACTCTAAATTATATCCAAGGTTCATGTCTATAGTGTTGTCCCATGAAAAGATATAATGAAATATTTGCAGAAATGTGAGGGGTGTACTCACTTTTGTGATACACTGTATAGTGCTAATACAGACCACAGGTACTTTTTTATAGATTCTAAAGCTTTCCTTTATTATACATCATGATGGCCCAGCTCACATGCTCTGAAGCTATTTTTTATGTCATAGACTTGATTCACCACATGTACTCTTCCAAAACTATCTAAATCTTTTTTGCTTAACACATAGTTACAGGACATTTCTGAAATGTTCTTTAAAGTTTGGCAGAGGGAACAACTTATTTTATAAACCTAAATTTTCACAGTAAAATGCATTCAGCCAAATACACAAAAATAGGACAGTGCCTTACCATGCAGTAATGCCCTGCTGCCTCACAATGGTCTTGGCACACTGGGCAGCTCTCGAGATGTTATCAGTCAGAAGCTCTGTTTAAGAAAAAAAAAGTTATGACAACTTGTAAACCACAAACCTTTTCTTGTTCACCACTGTGACTGTCTTGACTTTATGTTAATGTTATTTACTTGATAATGAATAAAACAGAATTTTATATAGAAATACAGTCATTTTATTTAGTGGTTCTCAACATTTACTTTGAGAATCTTTTTAAACAAAACATTAGTATAAATTCGTTGGCATGGTCCTGTTCCTGAGGCCCAAAGTTTAATCAATGCTTTCAGTTACTGTCTGCAAAAAGTACCCCACACCCTATTTTACCTTTTGACGGCATAGGTTTTCTCTCACCAACCAAAAACACAATGGAAAATGATATGTGTCAGCGTGTGACAGATTTGCACTCTATGCAAGACGTGCTTTTAACTTTTGCTCAGTGTTCCTGGGTGGCCCCAGAACTACCGCGTCCCTGACCAGGATGAAGCGCTTATCAAAAAATGATAAATAATTGAGCATAAGGATTTAAATCATAGACTGCATATACAAATGGTAACACTGTAGACAAACACTACTACATTGTTTAATGACTTTGCTACATTAGAAAACAAGCCTGTTGTGTCTTACCACTACAGGAGATTCCACAGCCATTAGCACTGTGAAATACACCATTACTACACCACCAACGGTTGTTGATCTGGAAAATGCCATAGTCTGTTGACGCCATCAGAGTTGTGGTTTGTAGCCCGGGTGTTGAAGTCAGACTCATGTTTGGTCAAGCAAACCCCTAGACAGTAGTGAGCATTTTAGAGAATACATATGAGATTAATGTGATTCCTATTTTTAACTTATGTATAAAAAAGTATATAAATGCCGGACTACTCACAGTTTGCCAGGCTGATGCCATGATATCCATCCATACCATTTGCTTTCAGAGCTCTTGCCAGCTCACATCTAGAATACACCTTGGCATTTGCAACTGCCAGGAGCAGCATAAAAACCACAGTCTTCATGGTTTTGAAATTGGAGTGCAAGTTGCAGTTGGAGTTCTGTGAAAGCTGGTGTGGATGTAGTGATCCAGTCCTGAACTTATTTAAATACAGGACGATTGCTCAAGCTTTTTGAAGGTTGTGTCAGCTTTTTCTGCCCTTGATAATTCTGCTATCATATTTACATAGTACTGTACTAAATCTAAATAAAAGTTATATCTACAAAGAACACATATCTGCACTTCTTTGTTCTCAGCTTGAAAAGCACCTCACTTCTGTGGTTATCTTTTTAAGATAAGAATCCTTTTAGGTAGGTGTAGTGTTGAAGTGAAGGGAACAAGGGTGTCATGAGCTTTTGTCTGTTATATCAGTATTTATTTATTTGGGTTTTACAAAAAATGTATGTGTTTATTCGTTTAATTCTTGAAACTGGCCTAAGAAAACATATATAGTTTTTTTTTTATATTTCAATAAATTTAAGCTACATTTTCAAATGAAAAAGACATACAATACTAAGATTTACTAATTGACTAAAATAAGACACACAAAATGAGACAGTAAATGCTTTGTACTGTTATTTAGTTCGCAGTGGTCACGTGTTAATATCTGTATGGACCAGTATGGAGCTGTATACTGTAAACATAAAACTCATGTATTATACTCATATACTATAAACAAACAAGAACATGTGATGAAGGAAAAAAAAAAGAGTTTACAGAAATGCATCTTCAGCGCTGCACCTAATTTAACTAATCTGCACAAATAATTAATAAATAAAATGTATTTTACCCAGTTGGTTTGTTTACAGATTCTTAAAATAATCCAACTGATTATTTAATAAAAATCTATAATCACTACACTCCAAAGGTTTTAGCTCTATATGGCTTCTTGTAGTGAGGATTTGTCTGTTATCGTAATAAAATCACAACTATATGCTGGTTATTACTATTACTATTCATTTATAAGACGTGCTATAACAAATAACGATGAATTCTGACAAACTGCTGAGGTTAATAGATTATATCATTATTATCAGCAACCTGCATGATTGCAATGAGTGCATTAGATTAACCAGATTTGCACAACTTTCATTAAAAATGTATGTGTGTAATAAGAATAAGAACAATTCATTTGCAGACATACTTCACAACCATGGTAGGCAACCCTAATTAAAGAGCTCCTGAACATTTAATCTAATGGCTGTGACATGCTAAATAGGTGTTTCTTTCTCAGTATATAATGTAAGATCCTGTTGGCCGGTGTGAATCGTTTGCAAACTATAACTATTAAAATAGAATAAAATGAAACAAAATGTGTCCATCAAGTAATCTAAAAGTCATTCAACAGTTTAAAGCCTATTTTTCAGCTCTTTTGATTATTGTATTAATACAAACCCCTTAAAGAAAGAGTAACACGTTTCACAAATTCTCTGGTGTAAAAGACTCTTCACTTTCAAATACTGTATGTCTTACTGTTAAATAATTTACCTACACATGGATTATATGGCCAAATATGTAGACTCTCCTCATTACTGAGTGCTGGTGTTTTAGCCACACACATTGTCAACAGATATATAACATTAGTTATATACATTTTATGCTTTAGACTTTGGGAAAGCCTTGTTCTGTTCTAGCAAGACAATCCAGTACTGTAGATTGGAGGCTGTCAAAGCATCAAGTAAGAAAGGAAACCCCACATCAATGCACATGTATGTAGTATGATATGTACAAGAAAGCTTACAGTCGGGTGTTCAAATACTTTTGCCCATTTGTGTATATCAAAACGATGTTATCTGACGTGATACGCTTTTTATTTACTATGGTAATAAAAATACTTTTATGACATCTAGTGGACGAAATTACAAATGACAGTCCAACCTGCAGCCTAACATTTACTCTTAAATAGCCCTAAATAATAATTAAGGGTGTGATATTGTAATTGTTAAGTGGTAAGGCTTATGGCAAATGTTAATAGCAATAATTGTTAATGTATGTTTGCATAAAATACTGAGGAAAATTATATTTTGATGGAATAACTAAGTATGGAATAAAATGTAACTGATAAGATGTAATAAAGTGTGCACCACCTGGCCTTTTTATTTAGTAATACTGATGACCTTAAAATAATCATTAACATTAAGAACAGGCCACTGCTGGTAAAAATGTACTTTTTGGGTTATTATTTGAGGACCTTTGTTTTTTAACTTTCATTCAAGTAGGCATAAAGCATGTTTAAAGGGGGGAAGGATAGTATACTGTTACTACAGCACCAATGTTGTTGACCTTAACACACAATTTTTTGTTATCCACACAAAAAGTGTTTATTTTTTAAATGATACACAGGAATGTAAGACCAGTGCATTGATACCTTTTGACTGAGACATCACAACAGCCTGAAAAACTGGGAAGGACTGATTGTTAGAAAGTAGTTGGAAGTTTTGGACCACCATTTCATGTACTTACAATAGGTGCAATCAGACTAGCCCGATTTAGAAAAATCACTGGCTGTATCCTAGCATCAACGATAAGTTGGAAAGTCATGCCACAAGTACTTACTGTACTTACTTGTAAGTCTCTTACACTTGGACTCTGACTTTTATTTAAAGTATTTATTTAAAGTAGCCTATGGGTCATTCTATAATTTGGGGTACATTTCACATCTCCAAAAAAGTACAAAAAAATTGTTCTCTCTCAATAGAACAATCAGTGGTTCAAATTAATATATTCCTTTAGTGTAACATATCCACTAGTTGCAAAGCTTAAACATAATTATTTTTTATTTTATTTAAAAGGGCAAGTAGATGTAGACTACTAGGTAACTTAGTTGACAGGTAACATAGTTGACAATTTCCCTATTTTGACCCATAACTTCAGTGGTAGACCTTGCCTGGCTGACCACATGTCATTTCTTGAACAGAATAATGTCTAATTTGAACATACATTTGAATTAAAATTATTAAACAAATTGTAACCATAACAATGTATGTAACATAGTTGACGGTCAATTAATATACTCATTGACAATGTTCTATTATAGATAAAATATTTTAAAAAATAAGAGGACATTCACCACAGTTTGTTCAATATGCCCTCCACAGAGAAAAATGATATCATGTAATGCTGGTCACATAGTTTTAGAACAAACCATTTTTGAGTTGCTGAGTGGAGTTCTGTTAGTAACATAGTTGACAGAACTTTTGCGGACAATAATAAATAAATATATTTAAATTATTTAAAAGAGATATTTAAAATATAAAATATTATTTTTCTTTAGTATTTAAACTATTGAAATAAATGTAAAAAAAGATGTTGATGCCCTTAATAATTTTATTCATTATTTTGAAACCAAGGCACCCTCAACTTAAAAAACAGACACAGCAAAAACTGTTCATTTAGGAACATCATGACAAATTTCAAGCTAAATGAAGCATAGGATGCACATAATGTTTTTGTGATATTACAACATGTTTTTCATTAATAGGTAAAATATGAAATTTTTAAAGAAAATTGTTAGAATAAATATAATTATCATCACTGGACATGGAATGTACCCCAAATTATAGAATGACTCCTATACGTGTTCCAATCATTCAGTTACAGAAAAAGAAAATTACAAAAATCATTAAAATCCCATCCATGTCTGTTTACCTTTGACCTTATATTTTTGTGTACTAATGGATCATACCATTTAATTTAGGTTTAAAGCAGAAAAGCTAGAGAACACACGCCTTATTCACCGGCGGGTTTAAATAATGAATGTAATGCATGCTATCTCACACTGTGTACATACTTTTAAAGCTGTAAAGCGTCAGATACAGACAGAACTTCAGCTGCGGTTCATCATGTTTCATCAGTGGCAACAGTATCCATCAGTGCTGACTGATGTTCTTATTTAAACACGCCGCCATAACAAAGAGAAACGTGATTAAAACAGGTGAAATCACTGACCACACCCGATAACCACATACTGCAAATACAAGTTAACCCCGCCCCCAGTTATCGACTGACCAATCATGGCTTCCGAGATATGAGCCAGAAACAAATTTCCTTACGTTAAGCTTCACTCACCTATCACTGTATTAGAAACACCACATTGCACACATAAGCACTATAACTAGGGTGATCATATTTTGGTTTTTAATGTCGTTGGTGACACCATGGCAATGTGTATGGGGTAGAGGTTTAAATAGTTGACAAATTAGTCAATAACCATTCAGCTGTGTTACTGAACTTTAATAAATGTACAGCTGTTCTTTAACAAGGGCCTTTATGGTCAGATAATCTTATTCCTTCACATTCAGCGTTAAGCCCTAAACAGTAATAACAACAAATAAAAAAAAGCTCTTTCTGTTGCACTGAACATGTACTAAAAGTTACTTCCATCAGCCCAATATTGAAAATATCTCATGATAAACTCAAATTAACAAATAGGCTAAAAAGGAAGAAAATTGATCAGACTCCAAAACTTAACCTTATTTAAATGCTTTTGCATGACCTGAAAACAGCTAATCTGTTAATAACTACAAACATTTACATCCCAAGAAGAACTGGAAGATGAACGAGTTTAGTAAGGAACTGGACTAGTAAGCAAGAAGGTCGCTGGTTCAAACCCCACCACTGCCAGGTTGCCACTACTGGGCCCCTGAGCAAGGTCCTTAACCCTCAGTTGCCTAGACTGTATACTGTAAGTTGCTTTGAATTAAAAAAAAAATGTAGTAATACTTGGAAACTAAAATTGTGTACCTACACAATCTCTATTATTATGACTTGATCGATAACATTTTATATACTATTAGTAATTATTATGACCAATCAGGGACAAAGTTTTCCTGCACCTGTAGCTGTTCATTAATGACAGAAACGTGCAAAGTACAGTGTAATGTTTTAATAATGTCAACTGTAAAGTTAAACCCAGGACAGATGAAAGCAATGCAGGGCACACAGACACTGAGCAGGATAAAGAGCTGAGAACTGATATTTAGTTATTGTACAGAATACCTATTAATGAAGCACAACATTTGCCTTAAGTATAAGTATAAATATGCATAAGTATGTGTAAGTATGTGTAAGTGTGTGTGTGTGTGTGAAAGGTGACATACAGTGCAAAGTACTCAGTTTAAACAGCGCTCAAGGCACTGGGACTTAAAATCACTTATTATATAAAAGTGTTACAGAAAAATAAAAACATGTTGCACTGTAAGCTTTGTGATACCAGAAAGGTTTTTCTTTTAGCCATTAGAATTCAGTACTATTTCATTCAAGCAGTGCTACTGTATTATGATAGCATTAAGCCTGCACACTTTAATGTTAAATTAATCGATAAATATCTGTTTTTACCTGGGTTACATTTTTGTTACTTACACAATATTACAAAACTAGAGCAGAGTAAGCAGTTCGACACAAGCTGAAATCTGAGAGGAAAAGTCTGGCTCAGTCCTGAGACGCAGTAATCATTACCTATACTGTACATGCACAACAGCAGATATTAATTCAGTCAACAACAGTCTTTATCCATTACATTAAAAAAAAGCAAGCACAACATAACAGTATTCCAGCCTTAAAATAATGCAACCAACTCAGACTCTGTTTACACTCATCGTTTCATGTTTTTAAAGTACCAGGATCATACTCAGATAGGGATTTTCCAAATAAATATGCAAGTATAATTGCACATAGTTAATACAGATTTAAATTCAATTGCTTAAGCCAATTCAAAAATGTTTAAAATGCAATTTAGCCACATTATTTACATTAACGCATCATAATATGCATTCATTAAACATCCATAAAGCCTTATATATCACCATAAACTTGTTGTGCATGGGCAGCAGCCCCAACTATATTTATTTATTAATTTATTTATACAATGATAAGCCAAAACTTTAAAACCCCACAAAAATGGCATCACAATGCCTCTTTCATAACAATTGTGCATGTCACGGTCAGGGACGTAGTCAACGTAAATGTTGACTGCAGCAGATATCATCAGCATAAAGACCTGAGTGACGAAGACCAAATCATTATGACCAAACAACTGGACTGAAGTATCTATAAAACAGCAAGGGATGCTTACAGACAGATATGGTGAATACCCACCAACAGAGGTCTGGAAATGGTCAGATCACAGACCGCCTACAGCTTTTTGTCCATGATAACCTGTTCATGTTAAAAGCACCTACACTGCGCATGCAGAAATATTAGAACTATATTGTAGCAACAGAAGAAGGTCGACTGGTATGCCGAATCCCAATTTCTCCAAGATTATCTAGAAGGGCAGGCATGTGCATGGTTTATCTGCAGAAGAGAGGGTACCAGGATGCACTGTAGAATGATCCACCTTGCAACATTCAGAGGTTATAGGAAACTACTAATAATGTCCTGGGAACAGATACCAACAGACTCCTTCTGATGTCTCTGCGGGTCAGAGCTGTTTTGATAGCATATTAAGTGTCTGGTCCTAATGTTTTGGCTCATCAGCATATAATTAATTAAATACAAGGAAATACACTCTTTACAAAGTGCCAATTCATTCCAGTGCATCACACATATTAAGGCACTTACACCTAGGGGCATGCAAATTTGCCATTGCACTTAATGCATTAATAACATTTTGCATAAAATAGTGCTAACTAGAAATCACAATGTTTATGCTGTTTATACCAATTTGAAGTTCTAAAAAGCATAAAAGAGAGGTGAAATGGAGTGCAACAGCCATTTAACAGAAAACACATAGTTAGATATACAAGGAAAGGTATGTAATGAGCAGATTTGGCTACAAACACTATTGACAAAATCTTAAGTTACTAGAATTAACTTTTAATTATGCAGATACTGCTTGGAAGCAACCCCTCAAAACACAAGCCATCCTGTACACAACAAGTGCTATAACTGTAAAATCATGACAAGGTGAGGTACTAGAAAGTTACCTTAAATTGCTATTTAGTTGTTAGACAGAAAATTATTTACAAAACCTCTGTTTTGAAGCAAGATGACACCTACCAAACTGTCCTGTTTTAAGTAGACAGACCTGAAGAAAGAAGCATCACTCCACTCTGTGTGGTTGTTTTTCATCCCAGACTTCACCATTATTTACTCAGAACAAGATCAAGTTTCCTTTTACCACATCCTAATGTTGGTAAGACACATAACTACAGAGTGTAGTTAAAGTGTAAATGCATGTGGTTCAAAATATATCAAGAAACATGAAACGAGCAGCTGTAAACAGAGTCCAATCATTTAAAAGAAACAATGTAGGGTCAGTAAAGACAGAATAAAACATGAGCAATGTGTCACTACAATACTTTCAGTCTAAGGTGCTCAGTATATTCCAACAACAGATCACTCATCTACAGGAAATCAAAATAAAACAGTGCATGATGCAGGAATTCAAGAACAAGACATATTGGTACATCAGACCCAGTTACATTAATCCAGTAATGAACAGTCAATAGAGTGACATAGCATTCGAGAACAGAGCACTATAAAACGTTGCATTAGGTAAGTATTGTCTGTGATAATGTAACAGCAGACACCCCCCCCCCCCCCCCCCCAAAAAAAAATACTAATAAATGCAAGATGTTATACCACATTAAGACATAATGATTTTAATAAATTATAAGAAGGAATCAGGTTAAAGTTCAGTTTTTCCAGTGTATTCCACCAAGTGTATGTTTGTAGTGAAATTAAACAATCAGATAAGACACACAGTACACAACATTCAAGCAAACCACAGAAGCAGGAAAACACTGGTCTTAAAATCTATCTTCTCCATAAAGCTAAGTTCACAAGAACATTCTTGGCTTTCACCAGAAAACACACTGATGTGCATCGTTAGGCTCTTGTTGGTGGAGATTATTTACCCCACAGCACTGGGTAACTCATGTCTCACAGGCATTTCACAAATATAAAAAATTTCAGTAAATAATTAAATGTCAAAATAAATGAGTAACAATTAAAATGATTTCATTTAAAATGAAATTGTATATTTTTTGTACAATAGCAACACATTGTAATCCACTTAACAAATAATAATTTATCAATATAATCAAAAACAAAATCTAGGGTATTACAGACTTTCATATTTGCCTACTGCACATAGGGGCAATTTAGAGCAGCAAATTCACCTTTTGCTTGTGGTTAGGAGGTCAGAAGAAACCAAAACTGGAGAAACATGACCACAGACAGTGTCTAGAATCCACAGCACCCAGGAGCTGTACAGCACCCACATTACCTGATGCAACACTATGTTGCCCAGGAACAATTTTATCCCATTTTTAAAAAAGGAGACTAGCTGATGATGCATAAATTGTGACAAATTGCATACGACATTCTTAGTAGTATTTTAAAAGCACTTTCAATGACACTTATAATGGTGTGTACGTTCAGTATAGTGTGTGTTTAGTATATCAGTGTGCTTTAAGCATAGTGATGTTTGTTTAGTACCATGGTATCCATTTGCACTCAGAGAACAGGATTTCCCTTACAATGAATCTGAAGACTGAAAAGAGAACATGCTGTTCAAGTTGGTGAGCATGCACAAATATTTTCTCCTCTCGCTAACGTTTTCAGCTCATGGTCTTGTACTAATTGCTTATACAAAGAAAAAAAAACAACATTCAATACAACACTTTGCAGTTCTAGAAAACATCAGAAAGCTGTTATGAAATCAAAATAAAGAAAGAAGCCAAAAAATGTCCTTGTAAGCATGGCCTTATTCCAGTACAACAGATACACACTTTAACCAGTGGTTGTAATGCAATTAGTAAAGGTCAATAAATATTACATTTTAATATAAATGTTTAAAACAAACACCATGCTGCCTAACCAGCACCAGAACATAAATAAGAAATGAATGTCAGTAACTGTGTGGATTATTATTGGGTAAAAACTTTCAATATGATTGTCACGTGTTTCAACACAAAAATCACATTATTAATCAAGTTTTTCCCAGGACAGCCAAAGTTCATCCTTTGGTTTATCTTAGTAGCAACATAAGAAAGAAAAGAACTGTTGTCAATGTCTATATATAGTATTCACTTAATATAGCAACCACACATGATGGATTACTCAGTCTGAAAAGCTGGCCAATTTGCCAGTGTCCTGGAGTGTACGGAGCACAAACAGAAAAGCAGGATTAATGGTGTGTTTAAGAAGTGCTAATCTTAGCTCCTAATCCTCTCCTGTCTAAATCATCCTATAGCACATTGTGTAACAGTCATATTGTACATTAAGATTCTAAACTAACTGGAAAGTGAGCTCATCTAACACAAGGAATGGGCACATTTATTTTCTAATAATTATCTAAAGAATTCCTACTATTTATTTATGTAATATGGTATATTTGATGTACAGGAATGGGTAGGATACAGACAAAAATTGAAAAAGTACTAACAAAAATACTAAGACAAGACAAATAATTTCTTAGTGGATACGAAAGTATCAAGTAAAAGACCGCACAAGTTAGCACGTCATTTAGTCCAACAAATCAGATTTATATTCAAAAATATAAGCACTAGTAAAAATAATCCAATCACAAACCTGCCAAAACGTTTGTTCTGAAAAACAGAAGCCAGTTTGGAGGGACAGAGCAGGTAGGATGTTTTGGAGACAAATTTAGGGAGAAGAGATTGATAGTTTAGGCATGTGCAGAAGAGGGATAAAGAGTTCTGTCAGGAGAAGGGTGGTGAAGATGGAGAAGAAGACCAAGAAGGAGGTTTATGGACATGGTGAAGAAGGACATGCAGGTGGATATAGGGTGACTAAGGAGAATGTTCAGGACAGAGCAAGATGGAGACCAATGATCGACTGTAGCACTACAGATTTACAGTTTTACTGGATACAGACTAAGCGTAGCATTGCACTGAATAGTAATATTAGTAAATGTAGTGTATAGCTACATTTAAAAATGAATTTTGCTGAAAATCAGACAACTTTCGTGTTTTGACTATTAATTAGTTATAAGTTTCTTTCTGTAAGTACTTTCTCATTTTGAACATATAAGAAGTGTTTAACAATGCTAAAAATTTAACAGCAAAAATAGCCAAAATGCCCATCCCTATTACTGACACACCTAAGAATGTGAAGATGCTAATGCTAAAATGCTAAAGTTATGAGAACAACAAGGCAAGATATAATAAACTGGTTACAAAAAGAATCCATTTGTTTAACAGTAAAATCTAGTAGACAATTACCCACATTTCTGCAAAGGCATTTTCACATTAAAACCTCAGCACAGGCGTACACACACACTCTCTCACACACACACACACACACACACACACACACACACACACACACACACACACACACACACACACACACACACACACACACACACACACACACACACACACACACACACACACACACACACACACACACACACACACACACACACACACAAAGAGTAGTAGCAACTCTTAAGCATATGATTTATTGCTAATTCTGGACAATCTCACACTTACCCTGTCACACACATTATTAAATTAACATCATTCTGTTCACAGGTTAAAGTTTAAGTTAGTCAGGCCTCAAGGTGCCTCATAAAACCTTCTGGTTTAACAAAAAGCTCCTAAGATAGCAACGTTCGTGGCCTAAATGTGCCCTGACTACAGGAACCTCCTATGATTTCACCGGAGAAATGCAAGGCCCAAAAAGGCAGCCAGATCCTGTGAATAAAGGGCCTGGCTGTCAGTGCGAGAGGCCTTTCATCAGTTCATGTTTTGTTCCTGGTGAACATGCGCTCAGCACGCAGCGTGAGATGCTGAAGCTGGTACTGTAGTACGTCAGTATCGGCAGGCTCGCTCAGACTTATCTTGTCCAGGTTGAGGTAGTCCAGAGACTTCGAGTGTGCCCGCGTAGCCTTAAGCAGGCAGAGTGGCAGCGACCCATGCAGAGCTTTACTGGGCTCTCCGGGCGTAGGCGACCTGAAGCGGACGTCGCCTGAACTTGGCATTCGCCTCCTACGTCGCCCATCAATAGCAGGGATGTCATAGGGTTGGTAGTAACGGCTTTTGGTTTTGTAAACACGCGAGCTGCGATGCAGCCCTAAATCTGTAGGTTTCTGGATAGAGCTGGGCAAAGCCTCTGTGCCACTCTTCTCTGGACCAGACCACTTGTGGGCCAGTTTGAGAAGCTCCTCACCAGTGGTGAAGCCCACCAGGTAGTTAGAGTTCATGTGAAGGATCTGGTATCCTGAGACAGTACTTTTAATGGGTGAGCATGGTGTGCTAGAGCAGCGTGGTTTCTCCACCTCAGGTTTTAGTGTGGCTTTGACCTCAGCAGCAGGTAAAACAGACACGGGGGCCCTGGACACTCCACTGACCTCCAGTTCCATCTTCACAGACATGGCCTGGCTAGAAAAAACAACACAGAGAGCTTTTTATCAGCTTTTTTTTTTTTTTAAATCACTTCAGATATAAATTTGGATTTTCACAAAAACAAATATACAGTAATAGCACAACATGCTATAATCTGTGGTTTTTGAGACACAAAGTGAAGAAGTCCCTGATGAGTGCCCGTCTGCCAGAATAACATGGACATATGGTAGTGCATGCTGCCCGGCCAAACACATGGTCCATGATGACATATTGGCATAAATAAATCTTACAAACTACACTCAGACTGAGGCTTTAATCTGACTCATGCACGTAGTGTACACAAAAATGTTATGATCCATCAAACATAAACAATACAAAAAATACTAGTGAAAGTCGACTGCCACCAATGGGTGAACATTATAACACATTAATACAAAATTAAATTGGTTGAAAAACAGTCTTTTGCCTTTACCTGTATTACTCAGCTGACCTCCAGTTGCTAAGTAACAGCAACAACGCTGTCAGCTTTAGCCAATCATTTAACCATTAGTTTAAAACTGACTAATGCATTTACCAATGTGACTAATCTGATTTGAAAAACAGGTTTGCATACTAAGGTTAAAAATACCGTATTTGCTTGTTTTTATCAGATGTGGGTTTTAGAAAGTATACATGTGTAGCACGTGACTGCATACAGTAAAACAGACCCTGTGGATATACACTGATAAGCCATAAAGGGATGTTAAAGACTAACAGATTAAACATTAACCGAAAAAATCAATCATTGTTTGGTTGATGTTGTTGATTAAAAATGTCCTTTTATTTCATAGCTGAGGCTTGATTTAAGGTGAAAATAAAGCTCCAGTTGTCTATTCCATACAAAAAACAGGGGCACTGTTAATTTAAGACTCACCCAAATAATTAGGGCCACATTCCCCTGTTTACATTTAGCAGACGCTTTTATCCAAAGTGACTTACGGTACTGTGACAATATATTTTCTAAGCAATTAAGGGTTAAAGGCCTTGCTCAAGGGTCCAACAGTGGTAACCTGGCAGAGGTGGAGGCTTGAACCAGCGACCTTTTGCTTACTAGTCCAGTAACTTAACCATTAGGCTACAACTCCCCTTGTGCAACTGGTAATTAAGAATAAAACTTTAGGTTTGGTACACATAACACTGGCTTGTAATGGGTGCCATATTGCACTGAAGGGTACCATGCAACAGAAAAGGGGCGTGAATAGGATCTGTACCCCCAACTATCATAATTGGAATGAACTTATTAATGAATGATTCATACACTTACAATAGACATGCATTCAAACCAGTGGGGTGTACAGTACATAAAACTCATATAGTGTTATTAAAAGTATATTGAAGTCTGTATTAATGAAGGAATTGATGCTAAAGTCTAGGAAAACCTTTTATGCCGTTTCAAAAGAAAATCAACAACAACCCAGCACATTTAATTGAAATATGTGTAGTATTTAATATCAGATTTGTCTTTTATATATCAGATACATTCCATTATTGATTCAGGGTGGAGGTAGAATGCTTTTTAATGCATGTGTAAATTAGGCCTGAATTACTGTTGTTAGAAATGAGTGGAAATTAAATGAATATCATTGTTCAGTGTAAAAATTAATATAACAATATTTGAATTGTTTTGAATACTACAAAGAACCTGGAGGACTAAAGGAAACAGTGAAACAGATGCAGAACACAATGTGATCAAAGCAAATGTATGTTTTTTATAAAGGCTTTCCAGTTATATAAAACAAAGCAGATTCATTTCTATATTTCAGTTCTGTTTCTGAATATAAAGTAAATCTAAATGTAAAGTCAATAATACATCAACTGAATCAAGTAGGAAGTCATTTGGTACATTTCCACTCCAAGCCATAAACACCTGCCATAATCGTGCGTTTTTAGTGTTAACAATAATAAATCATTCTTGTGCTTCAAAAATATCAACCATTGCAGGTTTAATTTATTATATTAATATAATTTTACTCTGTTATAAAACGGAATTCAATGCAATTTGGACGGTTTGCGGCCTAGATGCTAACAGCAGAACTGCATTATAAAGAGCTGAGCTGCATCCTGCCGTCACTGCAGAATGAGCAACAGAAAACGCCGGATTATTAAATATCATTAATATTTTTACAATTATTAGTTAAATAAACCAAATGAATCAGAAGCCCTGCTGGTGTTCGCTCCAAGCTTATAATCATCTTTCACAGGGGAGCTGGACCACTTGTAATGTAGCATAACCGCCCCGGTTACACAATAGCACTGTTAATACACAATTACAGTCGAATTGTTAGATATGAAGTATTTCGTTTTGATTTAACAAGCTGCACCGATCACGTATTAAAAATGAAGTAAATACATGAAATAATGAAAGCACAACAGACCTGTTCGGTTAGCCAGCTCCGTCCCTACACGCCTTGTCTTGTCACTGTAGTATCGGTATTGTGGAAGGCCAAAGGAGCCCAAAACCTCTGATCCTACAGGCACCTCCCACAATCAGGGATGCGCTCGATAATAAGCATGTTTCTTACTACAGTGGTACCTTGTAACTCGAAGTTTTTACCCTTAAACTCGAAAAAAAATTGTAATTATTTAATTTCAAATTAACATTGAACAACCGCTTTGTTTAGCGCTTGGCTTGAGCGGTGCGGTAAGACGTCATCAGATTGCGCATATGAGACGAACCTGCATTGTGTGGAAAACTGTCAAATTCAATCTGAAAGCTCCACATGTATCTGTGTTTAGCTGGATTCTTCTCACTGTTTCACTTTTAATTTGTGTTATTTTGTAAATTCTAGTTTTCTTTCTTTAATATTGTTTATAACACTTGAGAGTATGGCACCTTAATTTCGTTATACCTGGTATAATGACAATAAAGATATTCTGATTCTGATTCTGTTACAGCTCGAGGTTCTGAGAAATCGTAAGAATCAGCTTTTCCAAGGGAGTCTAAAACGCTTATTGTTAAAAAAAAAAAAAAAAGGTTAACGTGATTTAATGTATTAAAAGAACGACATCGTTTTTTTCAGTTTATACGTGTCAAAAACAATCCCATTATTTTACATTAGCCATGGGACCATGGAATGCATTAACAGGTTTCCTATACATCCTTATGTGAAAAAATACATTGAAACTCGATGCCTTTTTAACTTAATGCCACTCCCATAACCAACTGACATCGAGTTTCAAGGTACCACTGTACTTGTTTACTAACCTGTTACAATTTGTACATAATTTAGTTCTTAATTTTTATGATCCACTGTATTCAGGCTCTGGCTATCCACAAGACAGTGATACACTATGTATACAGTGCCAATAATTTCAAGACAACATAATTTCTTACACTTTTACTCAGTACCTCACATTTAAGGCCAGTGTAGTGCAGATATTTAGGCCAATTTAAGCCTGAAGAGCATGGAGGCAACAGAGACAAAGAAGACAGAAGAGTGTGCAAAACCTCTCACAGTAACTGAGGATGAGGATTAAACCCAGGTCCCCAGGACCCAGGTTGCTTTGTGTCACAGTGCCATCACAAATATTACATTATTACTCAGTTATCAAGAATAATTTTAAATATCAAAAATTGTAGCAATTAATCCACACATATTTATCAACATATACAGTGTATACATATATAGACATACAGTACAACAAAATTCTTTCTTTGCATATCTCAGCTTGTTTGAAAGCTGGGGTCAGCCATCGTACGGCGCCCCTGGAGCAGAGAGGGATAAGGGCCTTGCTCAAGGGCCCAACAGTTGCTAAATTTATGATGTAATATAATCATGTGGCATCATATTTTAATTACTGGTGTTTGTAGTAGCAATTCCCCATGTGAGCGTAGGGTTGCCGAATTTGTCAACCAAATAATCCTTACTCCTGACCACCATCAAAAGCACCATAAAACAGCATGCAGGCATCAGAACTGGAAATCAGAGCTAAGGATGAAAGTCAGCTGGTTTAACAATCCTGTTTACCCCAAGACTACATGTACTGTTTACCCACACCAGGGTGCACTGTGGATGATTCACATTGTAATCAACAGAAGTTGAAGAATCTGCTGCTGATATCCTGGTACCATCTACCTCAGGTGTTCTCAGATGCTTTGTGGAATCCAGGTCCTAGTGGGTCAGAGCTGTTTTAATAAGAAATTATGCAGATGGTCTGTAACAACTGTGAAAACAATTAGCTTGACATGGTTTGGCTACACTTGTTTCCTTAGAAATTATTCTGACTAAACTATTGTTATTCTTATGATAATGGTCTATATATTTTACCATGGTGTCCCAACAATTCTATAAATGTGTAAAATATGTCAATTTTCATTAAGAGTTGAAGAGTAGTGTGAATAATATTACGTCAGTTAATAGTTTGTATCACAATAAACTGGTTGACTAATGTAGAAATTTGTGGATGAAAAAACATGCCATATTTAAAGCTCTTAATTCCATTGCCAGTAATTGTATATACATTTTAGTAATAAATATGTTGTATAAATAGTTAAAAAACTACTAAGAGGCCTTTTTAATGAAGGTATATGTCAGCCTAAAAGAGCAGCATACACATCATTGTGTTTCATTATCAGTTACATGAGCGTAACATGCATATAATTATCAAACCACACAACAGAAGTTCATCCAAGGTTTATTCCCATATAAATACAAACATACATGTATATACATTCTAATTTATGTAAGTTTATGATAACATATGGTTATGGTTTCTGGTTATCATGTGATGATGTGATGGAAATATATTTCACAAAGGTAACTCTAAGGCAGATTTTTCACCAAATTTAGTAAAATAAAAATGAAAGATTTTTCGTAACCAAAAATATGTATTAAAAATAGCACTTCTTTATTACTACATTTCACTTTAGATTTTAACTTGAGATCCAGAAAGTGCTGGGCTTTTAAGAAACTATTATAAAAAAACACTAAGATACTTCTGATCTGCACTGTATACATTTGATTGTACTTTCTAACATTTAAATACACAAATGTAATAATGACAATAAACATGGCATTGTATTTGGCATTTAAAGTGGGATGAGTGTATTTAATATTTTACATTCTGTCACTGTAATACAACTGTTAAAACTGGATTCTTTTGAAAATAAATCCCAATGTAACATGACATGAACGTTGTCAGCTTTCAAAAGTGGACACTGAAATTGGAATGACATGAAATGGGTTATTTAAAACATAAAAAGTGAAGGAAATAAAGCACTGACTGGTCTTGAGTGGCACAACAGACATTGACAATCATTCAGGGGTGACTGAACTAAGTATCAGCAATGCTATAAACCATCAGGTGGTCAAGAGCTGACTGATACAAGCAACAGAAATGCAGTTCCTGGGTCAATCATGTGACATGTCACATCTCTGTCAGGACAGTTAGCGCACTCTGTTTAGAGAATCCTGGGACATCAAATACACTGCTTGTCTTGAAGAAAGCATGTGCTAGCCTTACGAAATAGGTGGCTATTTCTATAGAGGGGGCATCAAATCATATGATGACCTAAACTGTAGTGTAAACTGTACTCAGATCATCTGAAACACAGCAAACAGATAAACAAAGGACAATCAACCCAGATTAGGATTATTCATACTTTCCAAACAGGCGTTTAGACTCGTCACATATCACAACGACAGTGGGAGCAGACCCTGTCCAACGATCCTACCATGAAACACGGCCAACTGTGTTTGTGTGGATGCCCAACCAAGTTCAGGATGGCGAGTTTAAACACGCCACAGTGTGATAGCGTGTTAGACCGCTGCACCTCCCGATAAACCCTGAATTGATAAATTAGCTAACACTGGCTTACAGCATGGTGTATTCCTGCCTTGTGCTAGTGTTTCCGGAACAGATTCTGGATCTAAATGTGATCCTGTTAAGTATGGAGTAGTTACTTAAGATTAAAAAATGAAGACTAATATGATGAGTTCTTAAAATGCATCAGCTTTTCCAACTAAAGCAGCATTTACAGTTTGTCACCCAGCACTGATACACAGACACATGGTGACAAGTGAACAGCTCTGAGTAATCTGTAACAATAAATAGCTTCTAGGGTTCTGTTGACATGTCAGTTGGCATCATGTAAACAATGTAAATAAATGTCTGAAGTGGATAATGAATGTAGAAATCAAAACAATCACAGTATTGATCACAGTTTATAAATATTGTCAGTGAGAGGCTTTGATAGGAACTCTGTGCTCAGTGTTGATAGGCTTATCAGTGCTCTCTGATTAACAGCACTGTTTAAGCAAAAGACTTTCAGTGTTTGTTCAGTTTAACAAAATCTAAAACTTCTTTTTCTTCAAGAACATTATTTAACAGGCATTTCTCTGTTACAGTCTCTGGTTTTGAAAAGCAAGCCTGCGGTGTGCGAGACGTTTGCTTGGCAAGCTGGTGAGAGTGAGCTGCTTCTGCTGCTCTCTGAATGTTACTGGTATTGATCTGTTTTGAAATGATATGATGGCGTTCATCATAAGAAGATGGCTGATGAGTTTTTGTTACACTATCAGGAGAACAGGGTGCATACTGGGTAGAGACCGTACAGCATGCTGCCCATGCTTGAGTTTGGGTTGATGTTTTATCTGGCTGGGTTTCCTGGCAGGCTGAGATGCTAACAGCATTGCGCAATGATGTGGTGCTGGGTTGAGCCGGTGCTTTCCTCTCTGTTGGCTGTGGAGATGAATTCTGCAGCCATGCCTTGTCGCCACGGGCAACGTGCTGAACAATGTCTGCTTCATCTAAACAGGCCGATCTGGAAGGAGAGCCAGTACTGACTAGGGAGAATAAAAAAAAATCTTTACATTTGTGAGTCCTTAATTATCATTAATGCATATGAACATCTGTGATTGAATTGCATGTTTGAACTGTAAAGAGTCAAACAAACTGAAAAGAATCTTTGCTTACAGATGCTCAAATAGTTATTCTCTGCTATACCAAAGTACAAGGATTTTCAGCATCCTAACCCCCCTTCCAAAGAACATCTACCACATCATACCAAATAAAAGCAGGAATTATATAATAAATACCTATATAAAGACGAAATAAAGTATGCACTGTGTAGTTTCATTTACCTCTCATTTAATCTCACAGTTTGGGGTTCGCGCTGCCTCTATAGAAGCTATTTTTGCCCTTTTTGGTAAAAGCAAAAATCCTCTTTGCATTTATTTCAGTTTGGTAAAACATGTACAATGTTTTTTTTTTTTTTTAAGGTAAAAGCAAAGTAGTGGAAAGCCAATTTTTAAAAAGCATTGGAAACCTGTACATACAGTGTATCACAAAAGTGAGTACACCCCTCACATTTCTGCAAATATTTCATTATATCTTTTCATGGGACAACACTATAGACATGAAACTTGGATATAACTTAGAGTAGTCAGTGTACAGCTTGTATAGCAGTGTAGATTTACTGTCTTCTGAAAATAACTCAACACACAGCCATTAATGTCTAAATAGCTGGCAACATAAGTGAGTACACCCTACAGTGAACATGTCCAAATTGTGCCCAAAGTGTCAATATTTTGTGTGACCACCATTATTATCCAGCACTGCCTTAACCCTCCTGGGCATGGAATTCACCAGAGCTGCACAGGTTGCTACTGGAATCCTCTTCCACTCCTCCATGATGACATCACGGAGCTGGTGGATGTTAGACACCTTGAACTCCTCCACCTTCCACTTGAGGATGCGCCACAGGTGCTCAATTGGGTTTAGTCCATCACCTTTACCTTCAACTTCCTCAGCAAGGCAGTTGTCATCTTGGAGGTTGTGTTTGGGGTCGTTATCCTGTTGGAAAACTGCCATGAGGCCCAGTTTTCGAAGGGAGGGGATCATGCTCTGTTTCAGAATGTCACAGTACATGTTGGAATTCATGTTTCCCTCAATGAACTGCAGCTCCCCAGTGCCAGCAACGCTCATGCAGCCCAAGACCATGATGCATGCTACCACCACCATGCTTGACTGTAGGCAAGATACAGTTGTCTTGGTACTTCTCACCAGGGCGCCGCCACACATGCTGGACACCATCTGAGCCAAACAAGTTTATCTTGGTCTCGTCAGACCACAGGGCATTCCAGTAATCCATGTTCTTGGACTGCTTGTCTTCAGCAAACTGTTTGCGGGCTTTCTTGTGCGTCAGCTTCCTTCTGGGATGATGACCATGCAGACCGAGTTGATGCAGTGTGCGGCGTATGGTCTGAGCACTGACAGGCTGACCTCCCACGTCTTCAACCTCTGCAGCAATGCTGGCAGCACTCATGTGTCTATTTTTTAAAGCCAACCTCTGGATATGACACCGAACACGTGGACTCAACTTCTTTGGTCGACCCTGGCGAAGCCTGTTCCGAGTGGAACCTGTCCTGGAAAACCGCTGTATGACCTTGGCCACCATGCTGTAGCTCAGTTTCAGGGTGTTAGCAATCTTCTTATAGCCCAGGCCATCTTTGTGGAGAGCAACAATTCTATTTCTCACATCCTCAGAGAGTTCTTTGCCATGAGGTGCCATGTTGAATATCCAGTGGCCAGTATGAGAGAATTGTACCCAAAACACCAAATTTAACAGCCCTGCTCCCCATTTACACCTGGGACCTTGACACATGACACCAGGGAGGGACAACGACACATTTGGGCACAATTTGGACATGTTCACTGTGGGGTGTACTCACTTATGTTGCCAGCTATTTAGACATTAATGGCTGTGTGTTGAGTTATTTTCAGAATACAGTAAATCTACACTGCTATACAAGTTGTACACTGACTACTCTAAGTTATATCCAAGTTTCATGTCTATAGTGTTGTCCCATGAAAAGATATAATGAAATATTTGCAGAAATGTGAGGGGTGTACTCACTTTTGTGATACACTGTACATATTTACAGTTTAATCATTCAGACACAAAGCACATTACAAGTGGAATGTGTTGGTTCAAGAGATGATTTTTCTCAGCTGCACCATTAAATTACTATAAAAAGGTAATAATGCTTTTCGATTAAACAAACTGTTAAATGTGTAACTGTTAACATTAAACACATGTAGGTACACTAAACTTAGTTCTTTTTGTAAGCTGTTCTTATTAAAATGTATACATGCCTGTTAATGGGTGCTCTGGTGACTTCTTTGCTGACTGAGTGAACGGGCAAGGTAGAACCTTCGCAGGAGTATAAGTGTTTAATGGAGCTTTCTTTCCTTGGACAGCTGAGAAACACAGACATGATAAATAAAGAATCAAACATTAGATGTTTTTTTTCATCTCATACAGACTAAGTGGCGGCTGCTTCATTTTGTCCTTCCTCTACCTGGTGAGGCTGTAGAAATGTCCAGCTGAGAGTCATGAGATTTGGCGATGGAGGCGAGGAACTCGTCGACTTGTTTGAGGGACAGCGAGTTGTGAAGGGTTTCCAGCGGACAGATGGAGGGAACCATGGAGTACAACTCAAAACCTTAAATGAAAATAAAACGCGCTAATAAGTGTTCATAATAATGGCAGCTGAACTGAAGTGAGTGTAATTATCTGATGCACCCAGACAGTCACACAGATAAGACATTCTGTTTCCTGAGAAAACGACAAGGAGCAACAGCACCATCAAACTGAGTTTGAGGTTGGCAGAATGGAAGCAGGTGAATAACAGAGTACAGCACACCTCACTAGAAGCTCTATCCACCACATCATCACTGGCCAGGATGATGAAAGCCACACTATAATGATTACAATTTACCATGAAATGCAAAGGTTTTCATACTCTTACAGCAAACTTACATTTATAACAACAAGGTACAGTACTTGACAGACTAGGTTTCACTGGTGTTCTGTCATTAACAGAAATGTCAAAATAACAATTAAATAGTGTATGTTAAGATATTAATAGTACAAATAAATAAAAGGACTCCTGTTTAAAGTTAACACCTCCCTTTCTGATTAAGATACCCTCTAGTACACTTGGAAGCCCACTCTTTGCCTACCAGTTTTCCAAATTGCTTGTATCTGCTAGCAGCTTTTGGAACATCTTGTTATATTTGCTGCCTATCCAATAACAGAGAGATTTATTGAATTACTTAGTGTTGTTAGATGACATACACTGCAATTCCTCAAATCATCAAAACAGGTCTAGAGACTACAATTGTTTTTAAAAAAAATCTATCAAATTTGCCTCATTTACATAATAAGCATAATCTTTCAAGCTGAAAACTAGTCCAACGTGGGCACTTGGGTAGCAGAGCAGTCAAATGTGCAAGTCCACTACCCAGGCAATGCGATCAACCTGGCCAGGGCAATTGGCTGTGCCCAATTTTTACTGACCAGTGGCAGATTCACTTAGAGAGCTGTAATGTTTAAAGAATCATACTATGCTCATTGCTTTCCTCCGTCACCTCAAAGGTTGCATGGCGCACTAAAATGCTGCGTCACCCAAAAACCCAGTATACTATTACAAACTGTAGGAGTACAAACATCGCTAGCACATACAGTGTTAAACTACAACTACTGCTAAGGATGGATAAGCAAATACAAACATTATAACCCAGAAAGAAAAAAGCTGCTTTCTACAAAAGGTCAGAAATCAGAGCCAAAACAAAAACAACAAACAACCGTTAAACAGGATACAAATGGTGAAATTAACACTTACCACAGAACATACTGGAAAACACTGACCCATTTAGTAAAGCAGAATAAAAACAAAACAAAACAAAAATGATAAAAAATAACACACTCAAAAAGAACTAACTTTTTGAATTTCATGAGAAAGCTTGAGTCACACAGCACATATTTATTTTATTTCCCTAAACAGCTTTATTCTGGTAAGAGTCACAGCAGGTCCATTTCATTTCTATTGGAAAATACTGGGCACCAATCCATAACAGGTTCACTTCCTCCCCGAGATAGCCAATAATGTCTGTGTAGACGCCCGGCTGACCGATGGCACAATGGTGGGTTAGCGTAATAGACTGCTGCGCCATTTGAGCGACTTAAAAAAGTGTAAATATTTAGCTACTAGCATAGAAAGAAGAAAATTGACACCTCCTTGGTTCCAGGCAGAATAATTTATAAAATAATTATTTAGCTTTTTTGTTTTCTTCCTGAAGAGTACTGAGAGTCATGTTATGGAAACTAAAGAACGACTGCATTTAACTAAAAACTGCACAGTACGGCGCATTCACAAACATGTGATCATTATGTCATTGCTCACACCCCAACCAAGTATGTCTTATGTTGGTACCCACAAAAATAGTCACAAAATCAGTTTTATGTTTTTCTGAATAGGTGGTTAAAATAGTGTAGTTATTCTGATTTTTTCTGATTATTTCTATTTCTTTCCAAGTGACTTTATTTTGCTTTTTGATGAATAGAAGACAACACCACAAGTTTGTTATAAATATTTAAATTATCAATGCTTTGTTTTTGTTAATTTTGGTCAATTTAAGCTAATTTGGGACACATAAAATATACATTTTTATTAAAATCTATTTCCTTTTCTCCCACACTACTCATACCCTATTACCCAGCTCCATCTTCTTCACTGCTGCAGAACCTGACCGATGAGGACCACACCCAACACACACCCCCTCCAACATGTGGGCAGTTTGTTAACTGCTTCTTTTCACATACCCAGGGTGGGTTCACAGAGAGATCAGTATCCTGTACGGAGAGTTGTGCACTGAACTCCATTATTTCCAGTCTTTGTGCATGAACCACTGACCAGCCAGCAGAGGCCACAATTGCAGCAGCAATAAGGAATCCCTTCTGCTAGCCCTCCCTCAGACATAGCCAAAGCTGATATTTTTTTAGCAGAAAAAGCTTGGGGTCTTAGCAATGGTGGGCTAGAGTGTTTTACCACTGCGCCACCTGAGTGCCCTTAAAATCAGTTTTTTTTAAACAATGACAAATCCCAAATGGCTTTATAGTCACTGTTTTCTTACTATATCTTCTCTTAAAACAAACTGGCACACAGATTTAAATTAGTCACCATACAGTGTGGTTAGAATGAGGCACTTTCAGTCTTCCACTCATATTAAGATCTAAATGACCTTGTATTGCATTTTGCATTATGACAATGGCGTAATAATATTTTCACGATCTAAAGGAGGGACAACTAAATGTTCATGGCACTGCCCTGCAGTCGATGAAGGTACTAAGAGGGGAGGTCTAGATCCAAAACAAAATAATGGGCACGACGGAAAGTAGGGTGTACTGGGAATTAACAAAAGCAAACATACCATTGGTTGGGTGTCGCGCAAATGAGATAGAAAATCTTTTTACAGCAGACCCGCGCGTGGCCTCTGAGAAAGAGAAAAACAGGGAACTGAAAAGTACAACAGCTAAAAGAAAAAGGGGTTAGAAAAGCGCAGAGAAAAGCAACCGTTAGAGGGCATGCAGGAGAAAAGGAAAAGAGAAAAAGAGTGGCAGTTTTAGTGAGTTAGCTGTGTTGGGATTCAGTCAGGGAAAAAGATGCAAAAAAAAAAAAAAAAAACCACTTTTCGGACCACCTTGGTTACAGTGTATCACAAAAGTGAGTACACCCCTCACATTTCTGCAGATATTTAAGTATATCTTTTCATGGGACAACACTGACAAAATGACACTTTGACACAATGAAAAGTAGTCTGTGTGCAGCTTATATAACAGTGTAAATTTATTCTTCCCTCAAAATAACTCAATATACAGCCATTAATGTCTAAACCACCGGCAACAAAAGTGAGTACACCCCTTAGTGAAAGTTCCTGAAGTGTCAATATTTTGTGTGGCCACCATTATTTCCCAGAACTGCCTTAACTCTCCTGGGCATGGAGTTTACCAGAGCTTCACAGGTTGCCACTGGAATGCTTTTCCACTCCTCCATGACGACATCACGGAGCTGGCGGATATTCGAGACTTTGCGCTCCTCCACCTTCCGCTTGAGGATGCCCCAAAGATGTTCTATTGGGTTTAGGTCTGGAGACATGCTTGGCCAGTCCATCACCTTTACCCTCAGCCTCTTCAATAAAGCAGTGGTCGTCTTAGAGGTGTGTTTGGGGTCATTATCATGCTGGAACACTGCCCTGCGACCCAGTTTCCGGAGGGAGGGGATCATGCTCTGCTTCAGTATTTCACAGTACATATTGGAGTTCATGTGTCCCTCAATGAAATGTAACTCCCCAACACCTGCTGCACTCATGCAGCCCCAGACCATGGCATTCCCACCACCATGCTTGACTGTAGGCATGACACACTTATCTTTGTACTCCTCACCTGATTGCCGCCACACATGCTTGAGACCATCTGAACCAAACAAATTAATCTTGGTCTCATCAGACCATAGGACATGGTTCCAGTAATCCATGTCCTTTGTTGACATGTCTTCAGCAAACTGTTTGCAGGCTTTCTTGTGTAGAGACTTCAGAAGAGGCTTCCTTCTGGGGTGACGGCCATGCAGACCAATTTGATGTAGTGTGCGGCGTATGGTCTGAGCACTGACAGGCTGACCCCCCACCTTTTCAATCTCTGCAGCAATGCTGACAGCACTCCTGCGCCTATCTTTCAAAGACAGCAGTTGGATGTGACGCTGAGCACGTGCACTCAGCTTCTTTGGACGACCAACGCGAGGTCTGTTCTGAGTGGACCCTGCTCTTTTAAAACGCTGGATGATCTTGGCCACTGTGCTGCAGCTCAGTTTCAGGGTGTTGGCAATCTTCTTGTAGCCTTGGCCATCTTCATGTAGCACAACAATTCGTCTTTTAAGATCCTCAGAGAGTTCTTTGCCATGAGGTGCCATGTTGGACCTTTCAGTGACCAGTATGAGAGAGTGTGAGAGCTGTACTACTAAATTGAACACACCTGCTCCCTATGCACACCTGAGACCTAGTAACACTAACAAATCACATGACATTTTGGAGGGAAAATGACAAGCAGTGCTCAATTTGGACATTTAGGGGTGTAGTCTCTTAGGGGTGTACTCACTTTTGTTGCCGGTGGTTTAGACATTAATGGCTGTATATTGAGTTATTTTGAGGGAAGAATAAATTTACACTGTTATATAAGCTGCACACAGACTACTTTTCATTGTGTCAAAGTGTCATTTTGTCAGTGTTGTCCCATGAAAAGATATACTTAAATATCTGCAGAAATGTGAGGGGTGTACTCACTTTTGTGATACACTGTAGCTGCTTTCAGAACGACAGCACGATGCCATGAAGATTAATTCAACGTGTTTAAAAAAAAGAATAAACGGGTGCCCCATAGAGTTTATACTAATTACATTACAACCCCACATCTGATCCAAATTCAAATCTTTCATCTATAAAAGCTGTTAGACATAAAAGTAGTTGCAAAATTCCTAAATGTAAATAAGCTGGGCCAGTTTGTCAACTAAAAATCTAGTCATTTAATTTTTTATATTTTTATATATATATGGGCCAGTGATAGCTCAGTGGTTAAGGTACTGGACTAGTCAACAGAAGGTTCCCGGTTCAAGCCCCGCCACCACCAAGTTGCCACTGTTGGTTCCCTGAGCAAGGCCCTTAACCCTCAATTGCTCATTGTGTAAGTCGCTTTGGATAAAAGCGTCTGCTAAATGCTGAAAATGTAAATGTAAATGTTATATCATGCAATTTGCTGTCCTTGTCTGAAGTTGAACCTTGATATTATATACAATTTTTTTTTAATTATGCTGAAACAAGCTTATATACATTTAAAAATACGATGTTAAAAAAAAAAAAAAATATATATGAATAATAATTAACAAATAAATAAAACCCCAAATAAATTATGTGCAACAAAATGTGCAAAAACTAAGGGTTTAAACGTAACACAAACCAACAAAAGGTGACATTTTCCAGGAATCCTTACAAGAAGGGATGAGGGTTGACCGTTTTTTAATAAGGATGTGTGCGCATGTTTGCACATACCATCTAAGAAGGCAGAAGAAGTCAGCTTTTTACGGTGTGTATGAGCATAATCTTGTAGGTTAGGAGCGCTGGAGGAGCCTCCCAGCACCATGGTGCTAAACAGGCCAGCACAATGAGACCCTGATGGAGTTAGAGAAGATACATACAGCAGTCGTGTGTTCCACGAGCCACACCTTTTAATGCATGCAGCATGCATGACTAAGAGATTCTTGCCACAGAAAGACTAGTGCAGCCTCATTAAAAGCATCCCATAATGACAGTAATGCCATTTGTCCTGCAGATAAACTGGTTTTCATGGGAAACTGAGTCTTACTAAAACAGTTGTGATCAGAATTATTCAGTCATAAGTTAGCAATACATGTACAAAGACATACAGGAAGAACCACTGTTGTTTGCTGATTAGTTCTGATCATTTGTAATTGCCGTTCTCTTATATGGAACAATTACTATCTACAGACCACTATCCAGACAAGCTGAAACAGTATGAGAAATGCTAATAAAGACATAAATCAGTAGTTTTTAAATTTAATTTGACCTCTTTTTAAACAAAAACCTAAGACAAACTGTTTCATGTTTTACCTAAGTAACTCTAGTCCATTTATTTTTATTAACACCTTCTCTCTTATGTCAAGAGTCATTTTGGCAATCACATATAGTTCTCATGACAGCAGATTTATATCAAGAGGCACTTTGTATTGGAGGTTCTAAAATCATATGGTGTGAGACCCACATCAGTGATTGATCATGTACTGTGTGCAGTGAGTGCCGTAGAGTGAATGAAAGAGTGATTGAGTATTTGAATGTGTACTGTTCACTAGGCTTAGTGTGCATACAAAATAAATTCCATTGATTCCATACACTGCATGAAACTGATTAGAATGCTTATCTACTGACATTGAGGTCATACCCAGACATCAGCATTTCTATGTTCTTTGTCTGAAAAGTAGTGATTTCAATTACAAGACGACATTAATACAAACCAGAACGCAAAAGGACCCTCTTCTAAAATCTGATTTTACCACTGCGAACTATACAGCGTACACAAAGGACATTACCAGCATGTATGAGAGAAACTGAGTCAGCACTGTTAAAGCTGGTTGTGTGGCAAAAATCTTGGTCCTGAAGTTTGTTAAGACTATGCCAATTAGAAGTATTGTTTTAAATTCCACATCACACCTTTAGTCATTATTCATTGGGTACCAGAGAATCAATAGAGAGCAGCTTGTGCAGGAGACTCTAAAAGTGCTAAAAGAGACCCAAAGCCATGACACAGAGTGAAGAGTTGAAATGGAAAGGCACAATTTCACTTCATGGCTTTACTTATTTCTTGAGGAACATGATGTGAATAACAATATGACAATCACAACACGACAAAACATTAAGCCATAAGAAATAAGTAAAATTTGCTTGTTTTATAGCAACACAATGCATAAACATCACAATATCCAGGCCAACACTAGTCAACACTAGTCAACACTAGCCAATAATAGCTACTGACTTATAAAGTATTGTTCATAGCAAATTTGTATAAGAGTCAGCTTACCAATCCCAGGAGTGAGCTTTGGATCTGTGTGCAGTCTGCCTGGCCTTGCATGACTATTGTTATCTGATAAAACCTGTAGATGCAAAACACAACATAAGCTCTTCCCATCAATAAAATGTAGACATGTTGAAACCTTCTGTAAGTAAGCAAGTAGGCCTTGTCCAGATTCGGCGGGTGTTAATAAGCCAAAAAACAAATGTTAGTACAGGCAATGATAAGATGATCTGAAAAGTAAATGGACCGTGCAACATCCCTACGGCCACAGAGTCCATTCCACAAAAGACATTCAACAGATGCAGGACAAAGCATGAGACATGGCACAGATTAGAAATGCAGAGGGGAAGGAAGAGAGACATGGCAACAGTTTGCAGAGATTCCACAAATCAACACTGCACCAAAAAAACTCCAACCAAATAGGTGCTTGAACCAGTGCCGAAATAAACAAGGAAACAAAATGAAAGAAAAAAAATAAATTATTCATTTTACAGTTTCATGCAAAACCAAGAACCAAGCAATGGCTGCATCATCTCTGGATTAACAAGGAACTATGAAAAAACATTATAGGATCAAAGGATCTAAAAGAATGAAAACTGAGGGTGAGATGGTAGAAGAAGGACACAATGGAAGATTATCAAGGTGCCCTCACATCTCCCATGGCTTACCTCAGGCCCATAGCAAACTTGAAGCAGCGACAAAAAACATTCATGCCATTTGGCTCTGCTTAAAAGTGATTAGCAGCAATTGTAAATTAAAAATACTAAATTCTAAAACTATAATTTACAGTATAAGTATTGTATGAAGTCCCAGAGTATAATTACTGTATGCAGTCCTGTTATCAAGCATCTAAAGCATTAAATATGCAATTTCTTTGCTTTGATGGCGCCACACATTCTTGTACAGTACTTAAATGGTCTGTAAAAAAGCTGTGAAATCACTTTAATCACTTTAATCCTTTAATCACTTGCTTAGTTGCACTATCCAATAAACCATAAATCACTGTAGTTTGTGATTTAAGGTCCCAATGTTTTGTTAAATACAGCAAAAGTGTGTTTATACAGTTCTGCTAAAAAAAATGAGAAAACTGAAATTATCACTTTCTCTGGTTTTACTATTGCAGGTAAGTAAGTACAAATATTTAATTTTATTAACTACTTACAGCTTTTCTTTGCAGAAAAAAAAACAACTGGTCGAAAAAAAATTTGTGGACTGTAATTTCTTTTTCATATGCAATACTTATAAATTCTACACTACCCCTAATAAGGCACAGTTTAGAAAGCCCAACCCTGAAGTACACAGAATGTAGAGTTCAGAGACATAACTATACTATATTCCTCAGATGTCAGGCAAAATAAAAGTGCGACGTCAGTGCCACATTCCGTTACTACTTTCCTTATTTCTACTTTGAACTTTTCACTTACACTGCTGTCTATATGCCATTTGACCAGTGAGAAAATGTGCATTAAATGTGCCAAAGCAGAGGTGGTTTTAAGCTCTGGAAGAAGCAAGCAGCAGAAGACTGAGGAGGCAAACATAGAACCAAAAGATTTTTTAAAAACCTACTACAATCTAGAGAAAAGGGGAGAAATTACTGGACACTACAATGAAGCAGATTGCGAAGGACAGCTAATAAGAGTCAGCAGATAAATAAAAAGAGCTACCAAGATCAAATGGCTAAATGACATTGCATGATAGGTAAATGACAAAATGTGATTTCTTTCACAGTGCCTTAGCAGACAGGTCAATAATTTGGGAGCAGAGTGCAGAAGCATAGGATGAAGGGTATCTAATAAAGCATTTGTGTAAGGTTGCTCAGTTGCTTCTAAAAGCACTGGTAAGAAAGATCGCTGATGAGAAATACTGTATGTAGTGAAACATGACAATGCAAAGAGGTTTTACAAAACACTTGGCACATTACAAATGAGAAATGCAACACAAAAAAGGCAGGTAGCGAATAAATAAACACAGAATGCATTAACACAGAATGCATTAACACTGAGAAGCCACTAAAGATGAATTATTTGTGGCTGAAACCTGCAGGCATGCCATCAAACTCAGAAATAAACATGTCAGTTTTTACATGTGCAGTAGTGCACCGTACAATGAAAAATGCAGGGTGGGTTTATACGTTACATATTTACAAACATGCAACTTCACCCACAATCCTCCACTGTTAGTTCAATACACTTAGGTCTTAAAAGATGGTTATTCAGGCGGTCACAAATCGCTTGAATTCATTCCGATGTGGAATGTAAAAGGAAACATGAACAGTAAAACGATAAACAAGAAGCACTCTTTTGATTGATCTGCTGATTAGGTGTCCTTGCTGAATGCCATCAGGGTTTCTTGGGTGCGCATGAACAAGTAGTTAGCGGTTATGAAGAATGAATTAAATTTGTAAAAACCTGTTGCCATGAGCCAAAAATACTTGATGTGAAAGCCAGTGATTTGGGGGAGACAGGGGAGGAAGTTATTTGGTCCCCTGATCTGCGTCTTCGACGCCCAGTACCAACACCACAGGTGTAATGTATCCAGGTACCAATAGACTCAGGGCTAGACACACTCAGGGGGCTTTCTTCCTGAAAGTGAGAGAGGGGGCAGAAACAGCACAATCATGCAACATTAACAACAGTCCAGCTACGAGTTCCATCAACATTCACAACGTAGGCCCTCTGTTCAAGGAGGAAAGAAAAACAAAAAGTTGGTCATACTTTGCCAGGAGAAGTCTTGATAAAGTCTGTCAGCAACGGTGACTACACATGTCCAAAAAGGAAAAAAAAAAAAAAAAAAAAATGCACTTTTTAAAGAACACATTTGGCTACACCAGTGCTCAGTGACCATGTCTTTGGGTTTCAGTTTTCTATTGATGGAAACATCAGAAATACTTAAAATAATACACTACCTAACAGACCAGATACAGAAAAAAAATAATCAACAAAAAACAAACAAAACTCATAATTTCAATGTATTTTTCCTGTTTTACCACCTTTACCACTCTTTATCCTGGTCAAGGTCATGATCGGTCCGGTTTTCCAAGAATAACTGGACGCAATGCAGTAACACAGCTTGGACATGATGCCAATCCTTCAAAGAGCCTCAGTCATGCACCCCCCTCCCAGACATAGCCAATCACGTCTGTATGTAGTCACTTGACTGACCACTGACACAGCTGAGAATTCGAACCTGGGATCCCAGTGGTAGTGGGCTAGCATAATTTACCGCTGCACCACTAAAGCACCCTATTCTGCAATTATTTATTAATACTGGTAAATTCCCCCCTTTAGCTACCTCAGAGATCATTCATTATTTATGTGTAGGCTAATTGTAAACAAAAACATCTAATATCTGCTAAAGCAATTTTTAAAAATAAAACCAAGTACTTGAGTGTTTAAATCTGCTGCATTACTAAAGTATCTGGCAGGAATACTGAGGGTGGTCACAACTGTTCAGGTAATTAATGTGGCATGAATCCAAACTTATGAGGAAGGAAAGCAGTCCAGGCACCACACCAGTGATTTAGATTAGTGTGGAGGAAGTGCTTTCTCAATAGCAAATGATTTATACTAAGAACAATGTATATAAAATCTAATTAAATTAATTCAGATTAAGTAGCTCTCTAGACCTCTGTTCTGCTACAAAATAAAACTTTTACAATTACAGAATTAAATTTAAAACAGCGGTAAAACTTGCCCAAGGAATCGCACTTACCTCTACAGAGCCGATCTTTTTGGAACGTGGGAGAGGAGACTTTCTATGAATATAGATTGGGTCAGACACCATAGGCCGAAACATCACCAGCGCTCGGTCTGGCTCGTCCCGCTTCAACACACTAGTTTCCTCATCGCTGTCGCTCTGCAGCTTCTTTTTGGGGCCTTCGTTCTAAAATGAAGCACCAGAAGATCACGTCACGGTGACGCTAATGCACAGATACCGTAACATATGGGTGTGTACATATACAGTGTATCACAAAAGTGAGTACACCCCTCACATTTCTGCAGATATTTAAGTATATCTTTTCATGGGACAACACTGACAAAATGACACTTTGACACAATGAAAAGTAGTCTGTGTGCAGCTTATATAACAGTGTAAATTTATACTTCCCTCAAAATAACTCAATATACAGCCATTAATGTCTAAACCACCGGCAACAAAAGTAAGTACACCCCTAAGAGACTACATCCCTCCAAAATGTCATGTGACTCGTTAGTGTTACTAGGTCTCAGGTGTGCATAGGGAGCAGGTGTGTTCAATTTAGTAGTACAGCTCTCACACTCTCTCATACTGGTCACTGAAAGTTCCAACATGGCACCTCATGGCAAAGAACTCTCTGAGGATCTTAAAAGACGAATTGTTGCGCTACATGAAGATGGCCAAGGCTACAAGAAGATTGCCAACACCCTGAAACTGAGCTGCAGCACAGTGGCCAAGATCATCCAGCGTTTTAAAAGAGCAGGGTCCACTCAGAACAGACCTCGCGTTGGTCGTCCAAAGAAGCTGAGTGCACGTGCTCAGCGTCACATCCAACTGCTGTCTTTGAAAGATAGGTGCAGGAGTGCTGTCAGCATTGCTGCAGAGATTGAAAAGGTGGGGGGTCAGCCTGTCAGTGCTCAGACCATACGCCGCACACTACATCGTCTGCATGGCTGTCACCCCAGAAGGAAGCCTCTTCTGAAGTCTCTACACAAGAAAGCCCGCAAACAGTCTGCTGAAGACATGTCAACAAAGGACATGGATTACTGGAACCATGTCCTATGGTCTGATGAGACCAAGATTAATTTGTTTGGTTCAGATGGTCTCAAGCATGTGTGGCGGCAATCAGGTGAGGAGTACAAAGATAAGTGTGTCATGCCTACAGTCAAGCATGGTGGTGGGAATGCCATGGTCTGGGGCTGCATGAGTGCAGCAGGTGTTGGGGAGTTACATTTCATTGAGGGACACATGAACTCCAATATGTACTGTGAAATACTGAAGCAGAGCATGATCCCCTCCCTCCGGAAACTGGGTCGCAGGGCAGTGTTCCAGCATGATAATGACCCCAAACACACCTCTAAGACGACCACTGCTTTATTGAAGAGGCTGAGGGTAAAGGTGATGGACTGGCCAAGCATGTCTCCAGACCTAAACCCAATAGAACATCTTTGGGGCATCCTCAAGCGGAAGGTGGAGGAGCGCAAAGTCTCGAATATCCGCCAGCTCCGTGATGTCGTCATGGAGGAGTGGAAAAGCATTCCAGTGGCAACCTGTGAAGCTCTGGTAAACTCCATGCCCAGGAGAGTTAAGGCAGTTCTGGGAAATAATGGTGGCCACACAAAATATTGACACTTCAGGAACTTTCACTAAGGGGTGTACTCACTTTTGTTGCCGGTGGTTTAGACATTAATGGCTGTATATTGAGTTATTTTGAGGGAAGAATACATTTAC